>NC_142283.1:46357249-46659749 GCF_052056855.1 Sturnus vulgaris
GGTTTGGGACAAGACGTGTGCTTGGTGGTGATTTGCAAATTATGCAGAACAATAGTGAAAGCTGTGTGGAGGGGTCTGTTGGTTAGAAATTGTGATGCTAGTGTAGGAAAATGGCGTTTGTCTCAATACTTCTCCTTGTTTTGAGAAATGTTAGTGTTTTCACCATTTGTACTTTCCATAAAAGCAACTCCTATTTCACAAGGTTCAAATCTTTAGAGCCATAGGGGTGTTAAGACGTCGGAATTTTTTTTAAATAGCTAAAAGGTGTGGGCTATTTTCTAGTCATATAAGCTATTGCATGTAGTTTCTTTCTGCCTCCCTTTCTTTCTCCTAGAACAAGCCTGATAACAAAAATAATATTTTTAATATCTTCTCTTGGATTTTCTAGAGCTTTTCATGATAGATTTTCAGACAGTCCAACCCTATACAAAAGGGATCAAAGACTATATTTTATTTAAAAAAAATTAAAGAATGGAGAAATTGAATGAATTTCATATCATGTTTTCTCCACACCTTCAAGGACAAGGACTCCTTATATTTGCAGGCCTGTGTCCAAAATAAGTGGGTTTTTTTGTTGTTGTTGTTTTGTTTTGTTTTTGGTTTTTTTTGTTGTTACTGCAAGGGTATAAAAAGAATGTTGCGAAAGTAGTAGTAGATACAGAGGTGCCAAATATAATCACCTTTCAGCTTCATGCGATTGTGGTTGTTGTAAATAAATTCTTGTTTAGCTTTGAGTGGTTAGCTCTGTGGTTTGTGGTGACAACTGGATGTGCACTTGGTTGTTTTGTTCTGGGTTTTTTTAGCTGAACTGAAATTATAATTTAAAAAAAATTACACAGAATATTGACTTGGCAGATAATATTTTAATAGCCTAAAACATAAAAATTTGGACTCAAATACTTCTTATTTGACTATTGTGCAACGGAATGACATGTTAAATAAATGTTTACTTCCTGGAAATAAAAGTTTCCTCTAGAAAGAAAAATAAGGGCTTATAGATTCACCCTGCCACCTGGTGCCTGTGTGAACTGCAGTTGTGTTACAGTTCTTTGCCTTGGCAGTTAAATTTATTTCTGTTTTGGTGTACTAAATAAAAACAAGAGGAAATTCTTAGTGTTATTGTGCTCTTGAGTATCTTTCGCCATAGCACTGAAAGTGGCTAGAAGTATATTCAATGTAATCATTTTGAAACCAGATGCAAGTACAAGTGAAAACCAGAATTTCATGAATGTTCATAAAACAAGAACCCGTTGCCATAGAAAGCCTAATTACTAAGGATATTAAGTGAATTTAGAACTGCCTCTCAGATGAACCAGGATTTATAATGCAAATAACTTACTTAAATGCTAATGAACAGCATGTGGACTTTAATTAATTAAACAGAAAGCCACATGTAATTTCAGAAGAGGTCAGAGCAATGAGACGACTAGAAGAGAAAGGAGGTGGCATTTCCTAAGTTACATATCCACATCTATGTGGTACATGCTATTAGCTAGAATAGCTGATGTTTGAGTAAGGCAGTAGTCTTACTACTGTTGGATGCCATCTAGTTCATGGATTTCTGGAGATTTCTTCTAATATTATAAGAGAATCCAGCAAAACTATACTTTTCTGTGACTCACAAAAGTGTGTTGCTTATCCATGATTTCAACTGAGTTCTGATTGATATTATCTTACGGGTTTTATTACCTTTATAAGTAAAATGTAGTTATTTATTAATCTATGCATTCTTTGTTTGTAGTGCATGTGTAAAGTAAATAAAAGAAAAATAAAAAAATCTAAAAACTTTTAGAGGTATATAATCCAATTACATAATCAGGTCTAAATAAATATGTAACTTCAGCAACAAGGCTATTATAAGGAGGATCAGAAGTTTCTCTTGAAGAGATCAAGAGTCCTATAGCTGTCTGTTTTGGCATGTCAGAGATGTGACTAGAAACTCATCCTTTGAGCTGGTGAAGTTGCTCATTTGAGCAGGTCAGTGGCATGGGAGCTGGGCCCTCTCTGGGCAGTCTGAAGTCGCACCAGCCATGGATGCTGTCTCTGTGATAGTGTGATGCTCCAGAGTGCTGCCTCTTGTCTTTCCCTGCTGGAGAAGCAGAGCATTAAAATGTCCATTGGTTCAGCCATTCCAAAGCAAAGCTGTAAGCGGTATGCATGCTAGGACACTGTGCTGCTAAAATGCACATGCGAACTTACAGAACTGGATATTTTGACCATAAAATCTGTCTGCTTGTCCCTGTTCTTACTGACTGACAGTCCATGTTCTTAATGACCCAGTAGTAGTTTTCATCCCTCACTTTCCCCAAGCTTAGTTTTTTCAGTTTTTCATCTATTTGCTTGAGTACATCCAGCATCTGAAAAGAATACTGCATTTCTGTCATGTACTAAGCGTGAAAATACCTATATGATGTAGTGTGTAAAGATAGCAAGGATGTCCTCTCAGAACTTAGCTATTTGATTTACTTTTTTTTTCCTTAGCAAAAAGCAGGGATTTTTTTTGGGGGGGGGGGGGGGGGTAGAGAATCTAATTATAATTTTTTTAATTATAAAATTGTTCTGTGTTAATACTACCCTTGACCTGATTTCTTAAATTCAGAGTGCCAGTGGTATATTTATGTCTTTAGAGCCTTCGTCAGCCTTCATACATACACTTTGTATGTATGCGCATAAAAGTATGTGCATAGGTGGTATTTATATTAAAATAAACAAGGAACGTGATTAAAACATAATTTGTTTAGTCTTTTCTTTATCAGTATTATTACAACCTTTGAAGTAGTTGAAATAAGGGCTACGATAATATAGCTGTTATGTCACTCCTATCCAGCTAATGAGCTGACTTGCCCAGGTCCCCTCTCCTTGTAGGAGGAAAAAGTGTGCAAGGGGTCTAGCTTCATTTTGAAGGAGCTGCTTAATTAGTGTACAGCTTCTTGCAGTGCCTCAGAGGACATAAAATACAAGAGGACAGCAAAAACCCTCAAAAACTTGTGACTCTCCAGGGGAAGTAGCAGTTAAAAAACAGCCTCAAGTTAAGGATGATCTGCCGTAAACTGCAGGAAATGTGCCACAATATCTGGAACTGTGCTTCCCTCTGTGTGAGTTTATAACAGGCTCGGCCTTGGAGCCTGCCTGGATTTCACAGAGTATGAGTACACCCCTGCTAGTGTGCACTGAGAAACACATAAAAGTTGGTGAACAACACTGTAAATGTAGGAACAAGGGAAGCACAAACATTTGAGCCTCTCACAGTATTTGTGGGATGAAAATAAAAATGGAGTCATGTGTTTCTACTGTATAGCTGCTGTGCTAGAGCTTTTCACTATAGTTTGTCAGCCCTGCTGGGCTCTGTGTGTGCCTTGGGGTTGAAGAGATGGGGGAACACTGCCTGTAGTAAGGTACAGGTCTTTTGGGAGCAGAGTCTCTCTAATGGTTGCTAAATAGCCTCTGAGAAGCTTGCACGTGGAAGGAAGCTTGCAAGAGGAACAGCCCTGGGCTGCCCAGCCCTGTATGTCCATGGGGTGAAGGCCAGCCAGAAGGAGCTTTGCCTTGTAGGGGTTGGCAAAAGTTCCTCCTAGGGCTACTCACAGCTGATGATTTATTTGAAAGCAGTGTCTGCACTGGACTTGCCTTTGTGCTCCCCAGTTCACCTCCTTTTTTGCTCTCTCTGCAGCCAATGTCTGCTGAAGCTGCCTGCCCATTCTGTTTTTTGTTAGGACGTTTCTTTGTTTCTCATAAAATGCCTGAGCTCCCCCTACCCCACCTTCCTTCCAGTTTAATGCTGTGATCAGCTGTAATGACAATGATGTCCCAAATGGAGTAACTGGATTGATGGTGTGTGGGAGTGAAATGGATGCACATTCACTGAGAGGGCCTGAAACCAGGTGGGCGTGTGTTTCAGTTTCCACCACCTCTTCACTCTCCCTGGGGAAGGAGAAGTATTGCCTTCACAGTGCATGATGAGAGAAAGGGGCTAAATGCTTTCTGCCAAAAATACTTTCTGCAAAACTTTCACTTACACCATAAAGTATATCCTTTATGATGCTCTCAAGATGTGTTCCCCTAGGAAACCAGAAAGATACACAATGTATAATACATTTATAAGATGTAGTATTAAAAAAACGATTAATTACCCCAGCTGATCCTTACTGCAGTCAGTTCAGGGCTCTGCTGGCAAGACCCTGCACTTTGTTTGTACTTGTTTGTGTGTAGTTAGACTGAAGCAAAAATTACTTTATCATTTTAGTGCTAGGGGTGTATTTGAGGCTTGAAAGAAACGTCTGTGTTGTGTCTAGTGCTTCCTGTGAATGGACCAGGGAAGCTGTTTGACAGGTATCTGCATACCAACATTTGATATATAGTTTCTTTATGTTTCTAGAGTAAGTTTGATAGTTATACTGGTGAGTTGACTCTTGTCTAATTAGGTTTCAGAAACAGCTGTCATGTTATCATACTAGTACAGAGGTCACAGAGAGCTCTGAAGCGTCAACAGCTAAAAAGGAGAAGCAAAAGAGATCAAGGAAACAGCTTGAATGTCTTCCTCAGGAGTAAATAACCTAACACAGAAAGACCTCAAATAGCTTTATGGGAAAAATAATTTTCTCTTCATGTGTAAGAAGGACCAGCATGATTTGCTTTTCTTTCTTATTTTTAAATCATATCCATCCATATGAAAATGTTCTTTCTTTGGCATGAATGAAGGACGTATAAAAAGGTGATAAAACAAAGGGATTTTCTGTTCATTTGTGTTTTTCCCCTGGAAGGAGTGCTTCATGATATCTACACTAAAGTTTGAAACTGGAGCGAGTATCATTCTTGGAAGCAAGAGCGGCCAACCATTCTTAAGGAAAAAATGTACCGAAACACTACAAAACAATTGCTGTCCTTAGTCATTAATTTCAGATAATAATATTTACCATCAGGAATGTTACTTGACATAAATACTTGATTGTAACAAATGTGCTATTATACATACAATTTATTTTCAGTAAATTCATATTTATACTAGTTTTGATATTGCAAAGCAATTCACTTGTAAGCATTTTCACATTCTAAGAAAGAAAATGCTGTACTGTATACTTTCAGCTCCTGGATATGGAGCCTTTTTGTATGAGTGGTAGGTCAAAAATTTGTATCAGGCTTTCAAAATTAGAGCTCACAAACATAGAACAGAGTAAATATTATTGAAAAAAAACTTTAGAAATGGTGTTTTCTATTTTTTTTGCACTTAGTTAATGCTAACATATTGTCAAACAAATTACATAATATACTGGTTTGTATTGGTATTTCAGATAGATGCAAATGCACATCCAGTATACTACAGTACTTCTTTAAAATACAGATTAGAAAACAGGTTGCAGAATTTCTAACTATAACTTTTGAAAGCAGAACATGCAAACTGTAAGGCTTTGTGTGCTTGGTAAATACAGCTGTTGTTTTGTTGGTGTGTTCTTGTGCATGATAATTATGTTTGATGATGGAACATTTCAAGAGGGAGATATTCACCTTTTGCAGTTTTCTGTAGGGTAGAAGAAATTTAGCCCTTGGCATGGGGGAAACACAGATGGTCAAACTCTGTTGTGGTATCTTAGACTTTTTCTGAACTTATGAGGTTTAAAAATTGTATTTCCATCCATAATAAAAATAAAGAAAAAGTATTGCAATTTTGGATGCTACCAGTATTTACCCTTGCTTTTGATTAATCGTGGTGGTTTATACTGTCCCTGAAATGGTGTCTCTCAAGAGTTGCTAGGAATAGGAGTGTTTATCTGTTCATAATTCCTCTGAGTAACAGAAGGTGAAAGAAACTTAAAAGACTTAATCATTAGGTGAGTAAATTTTATGTATCTTCCTTAATAAAAGTTTAGAGTTAACTCAAGCCTTATCTTGCAATGCAGGGAAACTTAAATCTCATACTGAAATTCCTGAAAAATCCTCTTGGAGACCTGCAGGACAAGTAGGGTTGTATGGCCTCTCTCAGCATTTTCAGTCCAATTTAGGTGCAGAAGTGAAGAACTGTATGTGGAATATTAAGGAAATAGAAAAGATTTAAACCCTAAACCCAGTCTCTATCCAATTAATAGTTAAGGTAGTTTTCACAGAAAATCAGGTGGTGGTCAACATATTATTACCATTTTCTTTTAATAAATAGCTTAAAGAAAACATACATGTCAGTTTATAGGTAGTTGTGGACTATATTGATCTCAAAGAAGATAATAAATGATGGATTCTGACTTGCTTGTGGCTTGGAATCTATATGAGTCTGCTTTCCAACAACCCCATATAAACATTCATTTGAACTTAATCACACACAAGTTTCTAAAGACAGGTTTTGCCTTTCCTCTGTTCAAGGAAGGTAAGAGTTTGTATACCTTCTTTTATGAATGCTGATGTTTGCTTCTGATTTTGTTTATAACATTTCCATGGAAGAACAGCAGCCAGTAGACTGATTTTAAACACTTTGCTGTTGGGGTGAGTTGTGAGTGGCATCAAGAAAATATTTTTATGGGTGAAATTTGATTGTGACACTTTTCCTGCACAGATGAATTCTTTAGGCAGAATTTGTCATCTTTGCTCCAGACTGTATAAAATGGAAAATTAAGCACAGACTGTAAAGAGTTGATTCTCTTCAGGGAGTCTGTGGTTTATCAGAGGGATCCTTTCAAGAGAAGGGAGGAGAAGGTCACGCAAGGTGGGATCCTGTCCTGCTTTGAACCCATTTATAAAGCTGTGCGAATTCTTGAGGAATTAGTTGTCCTGTGTGAAGGCACCCAGTATCTCTTCTCTCACTTCCTTGCCTCTGAATTATACTTAAACTGTAATAAGATACCTCTAAAATGGTGAAAATTATCTGTTTATAGCTATTAAAGATAAGGAGGAGGTTCTGTTTTGTTGGGGGCTTAGGCATTGTTGTTGATTTGTCTGATTGTTTTGATTTTGGGGGTGAGGGGGGGCACGTGTTGGTTTGGGGTTTTTGGTTGGTTGGTTGGGCTTCAGGTTTTTTCTCAATTGAAGGTGGAGAGAAAAGGATGCTGACTTTCAATACTGAGCTGGGCCAAGCTGCATAATACTAGTTTTGCAATGCAGTTTTGATAATCTGGCACAAAGCTGTATTTGATTACCTGCATTTCCTGTAACAGAGTTTGAGGTTCTAGTTCATGAAAAAGCGTGAATTAACATAAAGAAGCAACAGAACATCAACTGAATTTTATGCTTCAATTCTATCTTCCATTTCCTTCCAGTTTTTCAGTAATTCAGTATCTGTCTTCAGCTTTATTGTAGTAGTCACTTGAACTATTTTGAGTATATCACTTGTACAATAAGGATGGGTATTTTGTTTCCCTGAGTTTTGTGGCGACACTAGGATGACTAACTTTATTATTGTCTCAAAAACAACCATATTATATTTGTAAGAGGAATTTCTGCTGTAGAAAGCACTAAGGCTAGCTGTCCACATAATGAAAGATATTCTTTCCCTTTTTTTAAGGAAGGTGGTTAATACAGTTTCAACAGTGTAGGTAAGGAAATGATGGAACAACTGTGGTAATATTTGTAATGGATAACATTTGCTTGGTTTTTCATAAATGCTTAAGATATTCAAGAGCATTCTTGAAACAAATTGCTCTATATGAATGTAGATGTTGCATGTTCCTTATTTGAGGTAATTAACTACTTCGTGATGCACTTCATAAAATTCTATCCATCCTTTTTTGGGATAAACCTTTTCTCATCTTGCCAGGCTCTTCTTTGTTGTTACATTAGTAATTCATGAAATAATATGTAGATTATTGACAGTCATCTTAATGAAATGTTTATAAATTACTAAAATGATACAGAGGAGATAATTTAGTGAATGGTGAAATGATTATATGCTTACTTTTTTTTTAAAGCAAGTGGAATATGCAAATGTGGCTTGTAAGCAAAACAAGTAAAATGATTATGTTGTGATTCTAAATTACAGATATTCTGTCAGTGGAGCAAACACTTGGCAATAGAACAATATACACCCCTCTCCCACTTTTTCCTAAGTGGTTCTTAACTTAAACCTGTGCATTGTTAAGTATCAAAAAGCCATCACTGGGGTTCTCACTTAATTTGACTTTTTGTAGTTTTTAGCGTAACTGCAAAACATGGTGCTAATGATGTAGGAACAGACTTCAGGACACTTTAGCTCTTTTTCTGGCTTTTTTTGCTTGAAATTGGAGATGCTTTCCTGTTTCATAGGCTTTTCTGCAACTAAATGAAATGCTATTGAAATGTTTCCTAACATCAAGCAGCTCTTGTGAAGTTTAATCTGTTCATGTCAGTTAAGGAGTTGGATAATCACACAGGGAAGGCACTATGATACTATTGTTCATTTTATAAAAAATACAAATATGCTTACTCTATGCATTATCAGGCCTGATAATTCCTTACAGGAATTCTGTTCAACCTGTTGAATTGAATTCTATTCTGGATGAGTTGTCACTTAAATCCTTTGGTGTTTTTATGATCAAGATGAAAATGGTCAGTTTCGGTTATTAGGTACTTATAGTAGTATAAATTGGTTGGAGGTGTAGGTTGGTACTCAGGTGTCTTTCAAGAGGTTTTATACAGTGATACAATGTCATGGAGATAATACTTCTTAAGCAATAGAGAAAGAAAAGTTCATAGCGTACTAGCAGTCTTCACTTAAAAGGGATTGCCAGAGCAATAGCTGTAGCAGCTTAAAGCAGGTCAGCTCAGTTGTGGCAACTGTTGACAGAGGTGATGGTCAAGGCTGTTGTAGAGGTAAGGATTCTTCTCTTCTTCAGATGTCAGAATGAGAACAGTCTGCCTAGGTGCATGACCACATCAGATGGACTGAGCTGTTTGTGTGGGAGCCTCCTTGTTTCACTAGCCTGGCTGCCGTCTTTTGATGGGGAAGAAATACTCGAGTTTCTGCTCCAGAACTTGTCCAGGTGCATGTTACAGGGTGAGCTGGAGAACTTCACCTCCACCTCAGGAAGTGTTGCTGCACAGTCTTACCAGCCAAATACCCTTTCCAACAGTAGCCTTCAACTGTGAGCCTGAAAGCCACTGTTCTAAAAGTGATAGGACAGACTGGCTTCTTTGCTTCAGCTCCTGGCAGGATCTCATGCATTCCATAATACATTTCAACTGATTTGTCACCTACAAAGCCAAGCTGGTCCTACGCCTGAATTCTGTACAGTTTTATGTTTTCATTTAGCCATACTCAGTTTCAGTGGAAATGTGATCCGCTGCATTCCATTGCTGGAACAGCAACAGACTAAACCATATTTTTTTGTTTTCTCTATCCCTGAATTAGCTAGTCGCATAGAGGACATAAAACTCTTCCAAGTGAAATATAATTTTAAGTGGAATCAAGTAGTTTTCTTCTCATGTATTACCTCTCTCTTGCTGTTCTAGCTCTTACTCCTCCTAGGAGGTACCCTGCTACTTACTATCTGATGAGGTTGATTGCTCCCCTTTTCTGTAAATCTGTGACGCAGAGTAAAACTGACTGCTTTATCTGAGTAAATGTTTGATGAAACTGTGGCTGTAGTATGGTTCTGCTCATCTGTGTAGGACGTTGATTCCACTCTGACCCATGAATCTTCACTTTCCAGGTACTTCTATGCTTGCTTTCTGCATCCAAGGCCCAGGATGAAAGCTAGTTTTCTGCAAATGTACACACTGATGTTTTGACAGTTCCTAGTAAATGTGTGTGTACACTGACTAGCAGGGTAGTGGGTTTCAATGGCTTTCTCCTTCTTCCTTATATGTAAAGAGAGTCCTATGTAATTTAAATACAAAATTTCAATTTAAATACAAAACAATAAAATAGCAGCTTTTTCTTGACTTTTCATAGGTCAAAATTGGGGAAAAAACACCTCCCAGGTGTAGTTTAGCAGTGTTTCAGTTTAAGAGATGCCAGTATGAATTTTGCTTAGAGAGTAGTATGTTCGTTGTTAAAAAACAGTCTCGTATTTGATCTGAAGATACTACACTTGAGATTTTGAAGTTTCAATGCAGAGAAATGCAAAAAGAAGTACAAGTATGTATAGCACAATCACATGAAAGAAAGGCTTGTTATTCTAGGCTTCTACACTTGTCTTACTTTTGAGTTAGTCTTCTGTATCTTCTTTGTCAATCACCACAAAGTTCTGAAACCTCTCTACCAGTAGCTGCATTGTCACTTATTTAAAATTAACCATTTCTAAAGTTTTTCCATGAGTTTCACAGAGGAAAAAATGTTGCATTTCAGCATTCTGTAGCTTGATTTTTGCAGGATGTGTACCAGGAGAAATAGCATCAATACAAAAAATCATACATGATATGTATGTGTGTGGGTGCAAGTGCGTGCATAACGATCTACTCTACATTTAAGCAACCTGACTTCTTTCCTGATTCTGCTTGTAGATATAATACTGCTAGAAGTACTTTCAGATCTCTGATTGTAAAATTCTTGATGATGCAGTAATACTTATTGCTATTAACATTTCCAGAATAAAAACGAAGAGGTTTGCAGAAATTTTCAGTTTTTAAGATGCTAAGCTCTTACAAATTTTTATAATCCTCGATGCCATGATTGAATAGTTCATCACTATTACAAACATTTCTTTATTATTTTTAGAAGACAGTTAGTCTTTTTTCATTCATTAGGTTGATTTTATCTGGAAAAATGTTTTAAAAGTCAGATGACAAACCAAGCTATGTGCTTGAATCAGGAGTGTGCAGTTTTATTTAGTCACAGTATTCAGTTCTTACCTAAGTACTAGACAAGGAATTATATTAGGGCTGAGGGAGGGGAGGTTGAAAGTTATGTTTTTTAAAAGATGAGGGAGTGTGGTGGTGGTGGTATTTTGATTGTGATTGAGGTTCAGGTACATTTGTGTGGCCTCAGGACATAATCTGTCTTCTGACAGATGAGAAGATAGTATGCATTTGGCTTCTGAGAACTGACTTGACTAATTTAAATGTGCAGTGGTAGCCAGCAGAAAATTGGTCTTGGTATTGTTTTATCCCCCATCAGTCCATTCTGCTGATCCATTACACTGCCATTTCACCTTTGCTCTTGCTTTGTGTCAGCTAGAGGTATTCGTAGAATGATGGTGGTGGAACCAGTGGCTAGTAGAGCCCATAAGGCATTCATATCCTTTCAGAAGAATATGTAGATTTTTTCTTATGTGATTTCAGGTTTTCTTCTTTTCACCAGGTGAAACTGGCCCACTTAAGTGTTCAGGCTGTTACCAGTGTTGTTTTTGATTCTTATAGTAAATAGGTAAAATTTTAAGAATATATTGCCATAATGTATTTTTAAACTTGTTCTGTAATGAATGGATGAGGCTGTAAAAAGCACAAGTTGATACCACTCAGTGTCTTGATTTCTAGGGAGACGATGTCAGAGCCTTTCTTTGCCTAAATGGATCCTACAGGAAAGCTGGAGAGGGACTTTTACGAGGGCATGCAGTGATTGGACAAGGAGAAATGGCTTTAAACTGAAAGAGCAGGTTTACATTAGATATTGGAAGAAATTCTTTACATGTGAAGGTGATGAGGCACTGGCACAGCATGCCCAGAGAACTTGTGGGTGCCCACCCCTGGCAGTATTCAAGGCCAGGTTAGATGGGGTCTGAGCAAACTGGTCTAATGGATGATGTCCCTGCTTATGGCAAGGGTGTGTTTTGATTAGATGATCTCTAAGGTCTCTTCTAAACCAAACCATTCTGATTCTGTAGTATGTAACATCACGTTTGATTTTCTGGGAATGTGTGTATAAAGAAAATCTGCATTAGAAGTTTGTTATATGTGTGCAGGAAATGGTAGTAATGGTTTCAAAATTATGCTTGTGGTAAGGACAGGAGTTTTTAGAGGCTTAAGATTTTGCATTGTGTGCTATCTCAGAAATAGTTAAGGGTTACTGCTATAAACTGCACTTTAAAAGTAAAACACGCTTTTCTGAGAAGACACCTATAACATTTATCTAAGAGGCCTATAAGACTGCCTTTGTCCTGGACGTGAATATTTATGGTACGAGGCATGAAGGCTTTACAGAAATTGTTAAAATAAAGCCCAGGCAGAAAGTCTGAAAAACACAGCACTAAGCAATGCATTTTGTTTTCTGCAGAGCTGAGTAGCTGGGTGAACACAGGGCTTATGTAGCTGTGCAGATTCAACTCCTCCTCTTAAGCAAACACAGGGATAATACAGATAAGCTCTTGTAGACACAGATGAGCTTGTTGAATTGGAGCAAAGGAAAAATGTTGTGTGTTGTAACCTTTGTGAAGTTTCCAGCAAGCAAATCTTAACTTTAAGTTGACAAATTGTCATATTTCATCAATACATTACTTTTAGTACAAAGTATAAAAAGACATAGAAAAAAAATTTAACGGAAAGAATGATTGCTTGTTAATAAATACGAACCAAATTTTAATAAACAGTGATTTCATATGGTTGTGAGATAGAAGTTTAATGGGCTCTGATTGTTCCAATACTAGCTTAAAACAAAAAAGCCACAATGCAACCACACCCCCTCAAACAAATAAGCAAAAAACCAAACCAACAAATACAACAAAACTAAAAACCCAAACAACCTGACAACTCTGCAAAAAAAACCAAAAACCCAAATCACAGACATACCAGTTGCTCGTACTACCATATTACTGTAATGTTCTGAGAGTTAGGAAGATTCTTTTTCTTCCTCTCTGAATTTTGTGATGAAATATCTCAGGAAGTTAGCGTTTTGGACAATTACATCTTTAAGAATAAAAAATTCTAAAATACGAAGTCATACATAGTATGTGTATTTTGGAGTGCCATTTTGCTCATTAGTTTAGTTGTTAAATAAAAATGCAAATTTTCATTCAGTTCTTCAGTTGCTACTGATGCTACCGTTTGACCCTGAACTGATCCTGGTAGTTACCTTCCAAGCACCACTTGACACTGTTGAGCCCTGCTGTCAGCATTGTGCAAAAAAAGTCGTGTTTGTGTCCACTGGGTAAAGCATATCCTTCTTATTTGTCTTGCAGGCACAGGAGAGAGTGGCAAAAGCACATTTATCAAGCAGATGAGAATCATTCATGGATCAGGTTACTCTGATGAAGACAAAAGGGGCTTTACAAAACTGGTGTACCAGAATATATTTACAGCAATGCAGGCCATGATCAAGGCCATGGATACCCTCAAAATCCCATACAAGTGTGAAAATAACAAGGTGAGATTTTTGGTTATTTCTGTAGCTGAAGTTTTTCCTCTTTTTTATTTTTGGAAATACACTGAAGGTCTCAAAAAATGGCATATCACGGAGGTGATACTAAAAGCTCAGAAGAAAAGGGCGTTTCCTGTCCTGCATTTAGTTCTCTGCCTCTCTTTACTTTTACAATACAAATCTGCTTTTAAACAAGAGACCTCTCTTAAGATGCCTGGGAGGGATTGTCACAGAACAGAGGTTTAATGGCAAGCTGCCATTTGACTTCAGTAACTCTTGTGCTTTCCTATGAGGTTGTGGTCTGGTTAGAGCACAGTTAAAACATTCTTGTGATGTGTAGCAAAATTTTGCTGCTTAAGGTTTGCTATTACATTACAAGTGGAAAAAATTCAAATTATTAGAAAAACAGGTGAAGGAAATCTGTGTGTCAATAGATTGTTAAATTAAAATTTCCTACACAAGACCTTAAAATGGTCAGTCTTCTGAGATTGATGCTGCTACTGCAGTTTAAAAGGACAAAGTACATTTAAAATATTTCTAAGGTTCATGTCTGACTACCTTGACTTTTGAACATCTTTTTTTAATATTCAGATTTTAATAGTAAGGTAACTACAATTGGTTGTTCTCATTCAGTCACTAGGAATGAAATGTTACTATTTACTTAAATGTTACTATTTACTTAAAATACATGGTAAGCCACAGAATTACATGTCTATATCTCCCAATATTACAGAGTCAGAGAATGGATCAAATTGGAAGGGACCACAGTGGGTTATCTGGTTCAACCTCCCTGCTCAAGCAGGCACTGTTTGATAACAGTTCCTTGTGAACTTGTTTGCATTTTTACAGTTGATCCATTATCAGCAACTTTGTTGAAAGGAGAATTTAAGATCCGTGATAAAGTGGATGGCTCATCTTTTTTCCATCATGTGGAAGAGTATGTAATGATTATCTGGTAGTCGTGGATGAAAGTAATACTTTCTTTGATAAATTACCCAAAAGTTCTTTTATTCTAATTTTTTTTTCATTAAGAGAAAATATCAAAGGGCAGCAACATTTACAATAGGAAAAAAGCATCCATTAATTGGGAAAGAGAAAATGAGGCAAACTTAGGTTAATATTAGAATCTTTTGTGTCTAAACATATGAAGTCTAATTATTAGAATTGTATGTGTTTTAAGACAACTAACTTAGAAGTAGGAAAGGTAAAGCTTATTAGCAGATTAATGATGAGTTGTTTTTTCATTTGCATTTGCTGAAGTCATTGCAGATGATCATCACTTTCTTGGTGATGTAATGTTGCAATAACAATAGTCTTGCAGGAGTGTGACTTCATGCAGTAGGAAGTCAGGAGGATCCCATCTGACAGAATCAATAATGTTAACTTTCTTTCATGCACATGAAAAAGATTGAAAAATTTGTAATTGGTAGGACTCTTGACTTAAATTTCCTAGTCTAGCTTCATGCTGGAGCTGTCTGTTTTCCCTTCATCTTCTATAAATCACAACCAAATGTCTAATTAGTTTTAAAACTGTATTTTCATTTGCATTTCAGTCTTTTGGCTCCATGTTTTTGCTGTGTGCAAAGCATAAAACCCACTGACCTGAAACACTAGTTGATCCTATAGCACATTTTTTCTTCAGAATTGGTGTTGACTGTTACTTTTCCTTAATATCTGGAAATCCTAATGATAGATTAGGATTTTTTTCCTTGTATTGTAATACAGAGTATGCGTTCTGTAGTAATTTTTTAGATGTGCTGGCTTTCTATAGTGTTTTTATATGGTTTTTATACGGAGTGAGTCAGATCGGTTTGCCGTAGCTGTATACCTATGGCCAGAACTGTTCACTTCCTTTGCATAAAGATTAGTTTGCTGAAAGTAAGCATCTGTGCTCAGCTACTTCACAAGCATTCCCATCAGTTTCTAGTAGGGCTACCTGCAGAGTAAAATAAAAGTCACCAGGCTCTCAAGACAATTCCTTTAAAGATTTTGCCAGGAATACAGGAAAAACCAAACATGCTACAGCATTGTGCCTAAATAGACATGATTGTGGTCTACTGCGCTTTGGCTTTGTATACAAGGTCACTTCACTTCAAAGCACTGAACACCAGTCAACAGATAAATCTGCTCCTTCAGTTTTTTACAGGCTGTTGAAAACAAACTCATTAGTCTAGAAAACACAGGAAGGGCACTTCCTATTAATTTGAATCTCCTATCAGGAAGTCCTATCTCTGGAGAGAATACCTCGAAGTTTGAGTAACAGCATATTTTTAGCAGTGTTGCTGTTGTATGCTGTAGTTTAGAAAATTGCAGGTCAAGCTGGTATTGGTGTGATTGGGCCTAAAGAAAAATTACCCTTTTATCATCAAATTCTTCGTGTTCTGCAATAGACATTGGGACTACAGTATAAATGGTTTTCTCTTACTGTACCAATTTTCATACCTTTAACTGTGTGATTTATTAAAATTGGAGTATTTTGACTCTCTGAATGCTGCTGGAATTTGAAGTGCCCTTATACCTGCCTAACAGTTAGTGAAGAAGGCAGCTGTGTTCTTTGTGTGATGTACAACATCACAACATTTATGTTGGATTATTTTAGTATATTCAACATAGCAGGAGGCAAGTTCTAAATTTCCCAAGTCAGTTCTTGTGAGATTGTTTGTCTTCATAGTCATCTATGTAACTAAAGAGGCAGAGAGTGAAATGCATTGTCTTATATTATAATAACCTGGACTGTTTTCAAAGATTAACTATCAGAGTAGTGAAAGCCAATTGAGAAATGTAACTGTGTTCCGAAGTGAATATCTCAGAACTGATGGGAGAGCATTATATCATGAAAGACGTTTATTTTTATGTGTTTAAATTTCAGAATATGAGCTCTTCTGAGGTTTAAGATAATGAGTGGGCGTGATCTCTCCTCTTAGGAATTTGTCTGTCATAGGAAATGGTTGCTTATGGACTCCTTTTAAGTTTCCTTTTGAGTAAATTTTACTGTGCTTCCATTACTTCTTTCTTTTCTAGAAGTTGTGAAGTTCTTGTATGGCTTTTGAATTTTAGGGTAATAAGTCTTTTTAAGGGGAGGTGTTAGTTTTTATTCAAACGTTTAGAAGCAATTCTGAAAATTGCCTGTCTTTTGCAAAATTTTGTTTGTAGAAATTGACTCATGCAACACAGGCGTTCAAATGCACGTTTTTTAAAAAGCGAAATACAGGCTTATGCTTTTTGCAGTTTGTCTTTTTAGACAAATGAATCTACTGCTGTGCTTAACACCAAATACCACTGCTGTCCTATACAATTCAATTTCAATGTAACTTTCAAAAGACCAGTTGCTGCTCTCTTCAAGCAGACAGTATCAGGAAGGCGTCACTCCATGGTGATTAACAGGCAGGAAACCTTACTTGAATCCCATTCCCATAATTTCCTGTGAGACTTCTTAAATATTCATAACAATAAAACTAATGTGAGTAACTGTAGCCTTGAAGAACAGGCTACAGGAAAGTTTTTCAAGAAGCTGGAAACATAAAAGCAAGTTTTGTGGTAGACATTTGCTGTTAAGTTTATAAGAGTGTTTTCTGATTAATTTTTGTCCGTATTTGTGCCTATTTCCTTTGGGAAATGTTTTGTAGTCAAAACGAGCAGATATCGGAAATGCTTTCAAAGTTCAAAATCTTACTGGCATTATCTTCAAGTCCATAATTGCTTTGTTAGCTTGGTTTTTTTCTATGTCAGACAGATCCACTGGAGAAAGCTAATAAAATTACAGGCAGAAGTGGGACGATAGGAGCAGGAATGAATCAGATTGCATAAGTTTTTGTCTGGTTTAGATCTCCTGGTGAAATTTGAAGTTGAGCAAACATAGTTTGGAGGAAAGGGCCTACAACAGACACCTCACCTGAAACAAGAGTGTGAAGGACTGAATCTAGAGCAGGAGTGTGCAAACTGGGAGGGTAAGTCTTTCAGTTTAGAGGGGGGTTTTGTTTAATCAAAAAAGCAAGAATGGTGTTCTTGGGACAGTGATATGAAATGCTTACTGCTTCAGAACAGGGATAATCAAACGGCTCTTCAAGCAGATGGAGAAACCTGTATGGTTCTTGGTTAGTATTTAACAATGTGTAATGCTTGGTTAGTATTTAAGTTCTCTGAGGTGTTTCTCCAAGCACTCAAAACCAAAGTAAAATTACCCAGTAAATAGCAAGTCTTATAAAAGAGTTAAATGTTTCTAATACCAGGAAGCTTCATAAGCATTTAGCAAGAAATGGATAGCTGCAGAGATAGCTGCATGCAAGAGTGTATAGAAGACTTAAAATATCATGGTCCTTTAACTACATGTATTCAGACAAAGGAACTGAAGATAGCTTGCTTTATTTTCACTGGAAGCTGTAGTATGAGGGAAGGCCCATCTCTCTGGTAGCTGTGTATCTTTCCATGGGCATATTGATCCATGAGCTTTAGGGATTCCAATAAAGCCACAAGCAGTTTTTTCCCGAGTGCTTTGTAAAGAGTCCTTTGTGAGGACTTTGACAATCTTAAGTAGATAGCAGCCTCTCCTCAGCTGTCTTTCTTTTTTTTTGTCAATCATCTACTCTTCTCATTCCCCACCTTTCTTTTTGGCACCTCCTCAGTCTTACCTACATTTGACCTCTTTATGTACTTACTTTTTATCCTACTTTCTGCTGTTTTCCTTCTTTATATTTTAATAAAATTCTAACAAGCAGACAGAAAGCCCCCCATATATGTAGTAGTTTATATTCTGTTCTTCTAGTCATTCATTTGCTTGCTCTCTGTTTAGAGCAGATGTCTCTTGCATTTATCTGTATTGCTCTAATGGATTAATAAATTACTTGCTTCATCTTGTCATGTTCTGCTTAAGTGTCTCCTACTTCATCCCAACAGAAGCCCAAGTTCTAGCTATTTTTCCAAATGCGTGGGAAGGATGACGGTATATGAGAAGTAAGTTGGAGAAACAGTATTGAATGCTCCTGTGAAGAGTTTTGAATACTTTACTTAAAATAAACATATAGGTAAATGAATACTCTTCCTTTCTCTGTTAAAATAGCAGTTAAGTTTACTGATACAAAATGAAGAAATTCTCAGCTTGCATTTCAACATACATTTGAAAACTAAATTTTAGCTACTCTTTTTGCAGAGCAAAAAGATTTCCTCCTTCCTTTTTTAATATTTCATTTTACATGACGCTCTTTGTTTTTTTAAATACAACATTTTAAGTGATTAACTGCCTTTTGCTGATGAGATGTAGTAAGTCATATACAAAACCACTCGCATGAGGCCTGATGGCCATGTTTTGTCTTTACAGTTCCATTGTTTTACAGTTCCTGCTAGAGTGGAGAACTAACAAGTAGTAATAATGCTGGCAGATTCTTGTAGGTTTTGTGATTACTCACACACTGGATAAAGGGCCAAATGCAGGAAAGTATGCTTCAGGCATTTTAATTTTTATTCCTTCCTTTCTGACTTTTATTTTATTCAGATCATTTAATTGTTTTGCTTGCAGAGCATATTGTGTGTCTGAAGGGAAATGTTCACAATTGTGTTCTCTTGCAGTGAAGATGTGAAATTCACTCAGGGCAACTTTTATGTATAATAGGAGTTTGGCATATACTTTAAGGTAGTGAGATTGTGCACTCTTGGAATGGTCTGATTTTCTTCAGGATTAACAGGCATTATATAAATATAGGTATTTATATAATACAGTTTTATAAAAATAATTGGTAAACATAATCATACATAAATACTTTCAAGGAGGAAATCTTTAAAAATCATAGTTTCCTAGTTATTTAATTCATATCTACAGGACGTAGACTAAGCTTGTCTAATACTTATTTCTAAATTAATTTCAGATTTAAGTATTTTTGTCGTATTTTCCTCTGAAAATTTATGAGAATATTTCCTTCTCACAGTAGGCTCTTTTTTTGGGAATTCAGATCCTGTTTTCTGGTTTTACTATGTAGAATGACTAAAAGTTACTTGTTTCTACACTGTAATTCCTAGTAACACACAAGATGCTTGAAATAAGGTTTATTGCAATGGGTCTTCAGATTAAATGAATAATATTTTTCTCCAGATTTTGTCAGTCCCTTGTTCAGTGTGCTTTTCCTATGTGGTAAAAATTACAGTGTCTGAGATGCAAGCAGGTTTTGTCTTATAGTAAAATTCAGCCTTGGCTTGACAAAAGAGTATTTAAAAATTCACAAAAAAATCAAAACATAACCCACCCTTCCCTCTTTCCTTCCCCCAACCCCCTTTTTTTGTTTCTGTTTGTATTGTTTGATGCATCACCCAGTAGAGGCATTCACATCATTCCATGGACCTCTACTTTTTCTGAAAGATTATTCTGCTGGTTTTTTTCCCCTGGTTAAATTAGGCTCTGCACATGAAGAGGTGATTACATATTCATACTTTCAATCACATGCCTACCTGTTTTCAGGCTATGGGCCCATGTAACTCCACTCTTAGACTTTGTATTCACTTTGGCTAGTTGCATAAAGGTGAATAATGAGGCAAGAATCCAGGGCAAGAATTTGCTTCTGGAAGTGTTGGTTGGCAGAGGAAAATCAAAGCAAGATATTAGTTATGTTACATGTTCATTTTTTCCCAACAGTTACATAACAAGCAGACAATCACAAGGCTATGGTTGTATTCTTCGTCTTTGGCTAGAAAGTATAGAGATCTTGACTGTAGATTGTTTAACGTTTAGATTGCTGTGGTGGACCTTAGGTACGGGGTAGTTAAGAAAATAATTCATTAGGAACAAGTCACTTTTGTGAACAGTTTCAAACATGACAAAAAAAGCTGAATAGTGGATTGTAGGGATGGTTACTTGAAGAGCTGCTTCCTAACACTTCTCTAACTCTCATGTGTCTCTTCATTATGCCTGTCGTACATACGAGTTTCTGAGACAAGTGATTCTATGGAAAAGCTGTTACAATTAGAGAGTAACAATTAAGGTTATTTCTGATGATGACTTACCATTTTTCTTAATATGACCTACTAGCCAGAGTTAAAATTTGGCTTACTGTTTAGTTGTTAATCTTCTAAGCCAGTTTGTAGATACAGTGTACTAATAGGTTTTACCCTCAGTCATAAACCCTTGGAATTGGGTAAAACTGATTTCTGAGTATTTTTGCAACACTTTTAATACATGCTTTTATTATTCCTTTGACCCTATGCATTTTTAAAAGCTGCTTTTATTCAAAGTCTGGATTGAAAAAGAGTTTCTTTAAAGCTGAAATATAACCCTAGGACTTCATGAATTTTCTTTCATTTTTTTTCCCTTATTTTTCTTTCTTTTACTTTCTCTGTCACTCTTAACTTTTAAATACTGCTTTGACCTTTGAGAAGTTGAAAGAGTAATGATGAAGGATTGAAAATAAAGCCATTGAAAACAGTGCAAAAACATATCAGATATTATAAATTCTGCTGTAGCCAGTAGACTTCAAATAAAAGAAGGGCACAGGAGAAAATGAAATGTGGTGGCATTTTTCAAGAATAGTTTATAGATATTTTAATTTAGCTGTGCAGTAGGAATATGGGGAAGAAATTAACCTCAATACTTAGTCTTGGTTTTGAAAAAGATGGAGTTTTTCCAACCACTTGCCACTTTGCTAGGAGCTTTTAAAAACTCTTTTGCAGTAAAACAATTTAAGTGGCACTTTGATAGTGACCCATAGAGGAGTTGCTGGTATTGAATATTGAGACATCACTAAAAGACATGAAAATATGCCTAGTACATGTGTCTACTGTTACATACGCAGTATGAAATTGATTTTTATTAAAGTTGGCGTTACTTGTGTGATTCAAACTTGCTCATAAGGGAAGGAGTTTAAGACTGTGTATGAAAAGATAGAGGAATGCATGAATGGACGCATCTCAGATGTTGCAGAGGAGCCTGCACACTGAGATAAGTTAAGCTTTCCTGAAAAAGAGAACACAGACCATGCAGGTGGTATTTAAAGTATGGTCAGAAAGGTTCTAAGAACTCTTTTGTGATTTTGAGGGGATATGTTTATTTTTGCAGGTTTGTGTATTCTTAGAAGTTCTTTCAGAATTTTTGTAATGATATTGTGTTGTGTATAGTTCATTTACTGCTTGAAAATCCCATTCTATGAAAAATATCTAAATGCCAGCCAGCATTTTTCCAAGCCGAGTCTTGAAAGTTTTTAATTTCATCTCTGGGATATTTCTGATAGGGAAAAGAAATTGTGTGGCATTATTATTAGACTCATTGTGAAATGCTCTGTTTTAAAAAAAAAGTTATTTTTCTGGTGCAGCTTTTATAAACAAAACCATCCTAAACAGAGAGGAGCATGACAGTAAAGCCCAGTAGCTCATGTCCTTCTTGTGTGATAAACAATGACTTGCCCTGGCTGCTGTTGCTATAGTGGTATACTCATTCGCTGCCTTGCAAAATGTTCTAAATAGCAACTCCCTGCTGTAAAAAAACTACCCAAATTTTCCTCTTTCAGAAAAAAAGTGTACCTTTTCAAGGAGTAGTTTTATGAGGATTAATGATTGGTAGGAGCTATAGCTTGCTCACTCACTAGCTTTGTAGTTTCCTGATTCCAGTGGGGTGTGTATGTTCTTACTGGTATGTTTCTGCCTATCTGTTCCTTTTTGGACACTCGTCAGCTTTTGTGGTCTTCCTGTAGAGCTTCCTGTGCACTGCTGTCTGATGATACCATATGAATCAGCAATGTGGGTAGTGTTTTGCCTATCTGACAAATAAGGAACCTGCAACAGTAATGTTTTTAGTTTTTCTTCTTTGAAGTCAGTTCTATCCAGAGTTACTTTCTTAAGGCACACTGAGATGGATTTCTGTGATCCAGCAGGTCTTTTTTGGTTTATCATCTACTGGCTAGGATATGCAGCAGAAAACAACTTTTTATGAATGCATCCCCGGGCTGGTGTTGTAAATGTCTGGATGTACCAAAACAGACGGAATCCTTGCCAACATAAAATGCAATCAAATTCTGGCTTTACTAGATTTTAATGCAATTTTTGATTGTGCCCTTCATTACTGGTCTAAACTACACAAGAATTAGATTTTATGAGTTCTTTCCTCCTTGGAAAGGGATGAAAATTAGATTTCTCATATGAAGTTGCTGCAATGAGAGGAAATTTAAATAAATATACCTTAGGGAGAGGGGCTGGTAGAGACATGGGCGAAGAGAGAAATACAGTTGATATGTAGGCTGAGTTGTCAAGATGCTACTTTGTAAAGAAAGGGTTAGTCCCTTTAGAGAGTTTGTTTAGTAATGCTTTTCCAGTGTTCAGGTGGTCTCATTAAGTCATTAATCTTTGAACATGACACAGTTGTTTCTCAGCATGGTATCAAGTAAAGTATTTCCTTAGCCAACTGGTTTTAATTTTTTTTTTTTTCAGTTAGATCTGTCTCCTTGTGTTAAGGTTTGTGGGATGTTTTTTTCTTTCACTTTGTGTATTCTCAGATTTTGTGCTGTTGTATTCAGTCGAAGAGTGTGAGGGAGGTTACTAAATGAGAACTCTTACTCTGCTGTGCTTTGAGCCTGTTCCCATACTGCTTTTGAGCATTCAGACTTTTTAGAATTCAGTGAGTTTCTCAGGACAGTCTTAGTTTTTTCTGGCAGCAAGGGTAATGGAAGTAATCATGTGAATCAGTATTTAGCATAGCTTCATACAGTTGGAAAAATAGTTGATATGACTGTGAAATGCAGCTTCCTGATACAGTTGCATTTTCCAGCACCTGCTTTGCAAATATAAATTTATACCAGCTGCAGAGTTCCAGGGTATTTTACTACAGTTCTTGTTTAAAATAGGTATTTCCAAGTGGCTGAGGAATCCAACAGAAAACAATGCCATAATTTTGGGTCTGCAGTTGGCAGCATTGCACAAAATACATAGCATCCCTTCTGTACAGTACAGTAAAACAAGACACAGTAACTATCTCATCCTTACGATGAGCAGAAATGTAATGAATGCTTTCACTAGGAAGTAATTTTGTCTTAGAAATTGGAGTTCATAGATACTTTGAAAGGCTGAGTAAAAATACACTTAACCAGAACCCTACTGCATGCAAAATTCAGACACGTATTCATGTCCATCTCATTATTATGCTTCACTACATCAGCAGATGAGTCTAATGAAAGAAACAATGATAAATCTCCACTGTTACAGTATGTTACAGGTGCCATCATGGTTACCATTTATTAATAAAATCAGTAAGTGAGCTAAATATTCTCCTCTGCACTTCATAGAATTTTTTTCCTCAGCACAGTCAATTATAGTATAAGGGAAAGGCTCATGTCCCTTGAAAGAATTCTTTTGTTCTCTGGGAATCTTGCCATTCTGAGTGTAAGTCTCTACTATCTTTCATCTTACAACGTCATCCTATGTGGAGATCTGTACTCTATAGAGATCAGTGGTTATGCCTGAAACACTAATAACTAGACCTTAAAATGAAGACCAGTGATGGAAAAGTGTTCAGAGGTGTTGTGGGGAGGCTCTTCGAAAGCAGAACTTTTCCTCCCTCCTTTCCAGTATCATTAACTGTGATTCTGTCCAGTGCCCCAGATTCTCTGCGCTTTGCCCTACTTGCAGTAGCAATCTTGTTCTGAGCAGTCCCAGGATCAACCCACATCGAATTTGCAGCACAGATTCATAAATGGAGAGTAGCAGTAACATGCTCGGCACATGCTGCCTTGGATCACCGTGAGCTACACAGTATCTTTAAGTTCTCTCACACGCCCAGTGAGCTGTTGTAGGAATCCTTTTTCTTCTGTCCCTGTCACTTTCACTGGCTTATAAGGCCCTGAAAATGTTACTTTTACCACAAGCAGCATAGCTAAGAGCCTAAATATGGAACTTGGATGGTATCCCACAGCATTTAAGTTAACATTAATGTTAGTTAATTAAAAGATAGGAAACGTCAAGCAAACTAGTTTGAGTATGGCAATTGCCATACTTTTCTTCCCCTTTCTGAGCTCTAAATGAAACAAAACTGTTTCCTCCCTTTATGACATCATTTTACCAAGGTATTAGTCATTGCTAGTTTGGTGTTGTCTCAAAACCTGTATGACTGCAGAATTGAATGCTGGAATCATGTTGGTGGCTCAGTGCCTTAGGCAACTGCACATGCATACAGAAATACATGCTCCACAGTCTTGAAAGATGGTTCAGAAAATGGAGTGCAGTGGTTTTGGATAAATGTAACTTATGCTCAGGCTCAGGATCCCCACACTTACCTCCATTCCCCTGCAGTATTCATGTACAGAGATGTGATTTGACCACCATGGACTTTGATAAAGTAGTCTGCCAGATCCACTACCTGCTGCTGAAAGTTAGGTCAGCATGAAGGATGTTCTAGCTTAACTTGGAGTAGTGCCTGAAGCTAAAAGCACCAGCTATGAGGACGGTATAAGGATGATTTATCACTATCTTATGCTTAACTCTTTCTTTCGAATCTCCTCCTCTTCCCCCCCACCTTAATTAAGTACTGCTTGGCCAATTTTCTGAGTTTAACCTCAGACCTCACATGCAACAACAGAACATTCTAGAAAAGGTCACTAAGTCCATACCAGATCCTTTTGGAGGTAATTTTTAATATATATTTATACTGGCTTATAGGATCGTGCAGTTGATTAAATATGCCTTCCACTTGATTAAAACAAGAAACAGACTATTTCCCTGGGCTAAATTAAGTGATCTACCTGAAGCTAAAGTAAGCAACTGAAGTTTTGCTACCAGGTTTCATTTCTTGCAGTCGTGATTTGTTGAAGATTTATTTGCATTTTAACTTATAGAGGTTGATGCTATTTAACAGCAAAATCAAGATGGAAAGTATTTTTGCTGGTAAAAAAATGGTATGTGTTCATCTTTATTTTGAGATTAAAAGCGTGAACTGTTGGCCATCAAGAAATTTTTCTCCCTTCATTGGTTTCTGAATGTAAATTTTGCACATTGTTAGGAGTTTTGTTCTGCTTTTGAGTGTTCATTTTTTTTAATGGTGGGAAAGTTCCTTTTAAGAAGTGAAATACTGTATTATGGATACGAAACAGTGGTGATTTAACTACCATTTAAAATGTAAGTAAGGCAATTTATAAATAAATTACCTTCAGAAATTCTTTTATTTTAATACTGGCTATGTACCAAGCAGGAAAATGAGAATCTAGCTTCAACAAACAGTTCAAGAGGAGCTCCATTAAATTTATTTTAATGGGACAAAACTAATGCTGCCTCTTCTGACAGTTTTTTTAAACAGTTAAAACCAAAATCTACTCCTTGTTAAAACATGTCTGGCACCATTTTAGAGCATTTTTTAATAGGTTGCTAACTGTGCTAACTTTTTCTAAATAGAAGAATGGGCTTTTTGATACATAAGCTGCTAATTCTGCTTTCATTGACTCTCTTTTTTTTACTTTTTTTTAGGGTTAGTAAATCGGTCTTCTGCTGTGAGAAGTTGTAACAAATGAATCCTAATTTTGGAAATTGCAGGATTGTGCATCGTCAATTTGTACTAAATAAATGTTAATGCCTTCTGTCACCTCTCTGATTTTTTCTTTGCATTGCCACCTCTGATCTTTTTAATCTATGCACTTGCTTTTTGACCTTTCCACTATCACTGTTTCAATTATATGAAAACAGAAGGATAGGTGTTTACAACTAGGTAGAAGTCAGGCCTAACAATTAGGAAGGCAAAGCTTATTTTTGCCCTATTCCAGCTCTTCTAGTCAAATGCTGTTAACAGAAGTAATTTCTGCCTAGTAGATGAACAGTGAAAGCAGAACTCAGGTTTCTGAAAGATACCACTTAATAGTACTGCCAGCCTCAGACTCCAGAGTCTGACTCAGCTAAGCAGTGTTTTCTTCCTCCCTCTCTGTCTTGTCAGTGTGAGTTCGCAGTTGGTAGAGCATGTGACTGCCCTACAGATAGTGCACTTGAACAATGATCATCTGTAGTCCATGGGGCAGCTAAATTGGTTGTACTGACAGTGGGGCACACAAGGCTAGCAAACCAACCCCTTTCCAGTACAAAAAAATACTTGGCTCAAGAAACACCAAGTTTTATATCTCTGATCTACAGTTACTTTCTCGTTATTTATTTAACCAGTACCCCACTACCACTGCAGACCAGCAACCTGAACGGGTGCCATGTGTTTTGCATGGAAGTTAGCAGGAATGGGTAATTTACCCTAGAGCTTTTTTTCTCATAGAAACCTATTTGCCTCTGATTTTACACAGATTATCAGTAGGAGGAGTTATTCTTGGCAGTTAAGCAGTATTTAGACTTCTATTCAGGAACTATAGTACCCGGATTTCAGATTACACAGAGATGGTAAAAAGCTTTCCTTCAAATTTTCCTCAGCAAAGTAATGAAGATGAAAGATGTAGTTGAAATTATAACCAAAAATGTGGTTTTTTCTTTTTATTCATTCTACATGGTATTCCCTCTTGACATCAAATATCCTTCCAAGCACGTTTCACAAGTCTACTGGAAGTCTTAATGTAAAAACTTTTTGGAAAAAATACATTAAACATGTATTCAAAGAAATCTTTACATGTTTTAGTAAAAAATGCATTAGATCTGGCCCATAAGTATTTTTCTTTATCTTATCCAATGGTATTTATAACTTGCCATTAATTGTGACGAGTCCAGTGGTTGTCCTCTTAATCATGGTGATAAGTTCTTGCTCAGACTAATACCAGATTATTCATTAAAGGCTTCATAAAAATGAACAAAGGTTTCATAATTTGGCTCAGTGTATTTGAAATGTCAAAAGGCATGTCTCCAGCTGACTGCCTACCTCTCCCAAAGTGTGGGACTTACGGGATTCCGTCTTAGGGAAATACTGCATCGTTCCTATATTTGGTGTAAAGGCTAAGTTACAATATGTGATATGCAGAGTGCTGCCAGTAATAAAATTTCTGCTCAAGAGAATTGCAGGTTTATTTCTATGCTTTGTATTTATTATATAGGACCCGGTTAAAATTAACCTTTAGACTGTGCTTCAGTAGGTCATTTGGTGAGCAGAATGAACACAGGTTTTGTAAGATACAGTTTTCCTTTTTTCTGAGGCTTTTCTTTAAGACACTGACGAATAAATGTTAATATTACTGAATACCTTACTGAAATGAAAAACATGGGAAAAGATCCAGAGAAAGATTGCAATAGTAAGTGACTGAAATTCAGTTACTATTGTTTTTGTCAGTGGAATATTCTGTGGTTTTTTGGGGTTTTTTACTTGGTATATTTAATACTGTTCTTCCTTAATCATATAAATCTGTGGCATGGTCCTTGTGCTGCCATAGTCACTCTTTCCCCTTAGCTCTGCTATCTGTGGGGGAGGTGAAAAAAATTACACCTCAAATCATACTGCCTGAACTAATTCATATTAGACCTCTTCTGAAGATCTAAGTGCTGAAATACTGTTTCCTTTTTAATTAGGGGCTAGGAAAAAACGAAAAATTAGATGCTTACTAATGGGATAAAGGTGTTTTCAGTCTGTATAGACAGCGACTCTTTATGGCAATCCTTCTCCAGAAATACACTACCCAGGAGCAACACACAACTCCTTGGGTTTCGGTTTAGATGCTTGATGGCAAGCAAACTAGGAACAGATGATGTTACTTAATGCAGAGTTAGTTGTGTTGTTGATGAGTCACTGTCTAGTTCTTTTCAACCTGCTTTGTTCATTACTTTTCCCTCTCCTGACTGTGAAACAAATATTTATTGTAGACCTGGATTGAAGTAAATCCTATAATGATGAGTAAATTTTTTCATTTCAGTATATTGTTGTGTTTGAGGGTTTTTCTTTTGTTGCTCCTGAGGCAGTAGCTGAAGTAAATGGAGGAATTTGCTGGTTAACTGGCAAAGTCACACATTTTTTGGTCGTTAGTATAAATACCATGTCATACTTATTCATCTGTCAGTTCATTTGACTCTTTCCTTTGGAGACTTTTCACTCCACTTACTAAGGAAACTAAACATAATGTACCAGAATTAAACAAAATCATGATTATTAAAAAAAAGAGAAAAACCCACAAAAACTCCTCACATAACCAACCAAACACAAATCTACAATTTGCAATATTATTTGTTTTAAAATCTTGGTAACACGCACTGAATATCTGCTGGGGAAGGGAAGGTAGTATTCTCTTAGTTATTTGTTATGTATCTTAAAGGTCCTACATTGGAATTTCTGGAGCTCCCTTTTGCATTGCACTGATAACAAGGTGATGACATTGTAGCTCCTGCTCAAGGTAGAAGGAAGCTTTTATTTATGAAAGCCTCTGTGTGTATGTTTCCCTTGGTAAATGAATCAGGCTGCATTGTAGGTTTTCCTCCTCCTTGGGAACTCAAGTCTAGAAGAACAACAGTTGTGCATGTCATAACTTCCCTTAAGCACTTGCAGCAGAATAAAATTAGCATAGTATTTTAATGGTGTCTCTGATGCTGAAAATAATAATGGTGATAATGATGAGGCTGATAGAAAACTTGTTAGTGCTTTCTATTGGTGTTGAAATTATGAGCAGCAACACAAGAAACTTAGCTTTCTGGCCAGTAACTCAGGAAGACAGCACTGTTCTAATATGCATGTGAGTCATGCTCGTTGTCTCTGTAAATACAAAAGAGAAGACAAGCAAAGCAGTAATACTCAGAGCTTAAGATATTAATGAAATAGGCTTGAAAACTGAAACAAAACAAGCATATCAAGGAAAAGTGGCTGATAGTTGCTTTAAAGCAAGCAGGTTTTCACCTTGCTACATGAGTAGTTATATAAATTGTGAGATACAGTGGCCTTCAGGGTTTGGGGGCAGGGGCCATTTCATTGTTCCTCTGATTGAATTACTTTTCGAACTGATCAAGTCAGTGCACCTGTGTCTGCCTAATGTGTTGCTAGTGTCAATGAAACTGCTTTGCTTCTTCATACTTTCACTATAAACACAGTAGGCAGATGCTTTGTCAGTTACCTCCGTAGTTCATAAACTCTATCTGCCTTTCTATAAGCTCTACATGTGCTGAGTTTTAGATTCAAATAAACCTTTAGATACCAGGTTCTTCTCATTTCAGTGAGAATGGGGAACCCTGTATAAATCAGAAGCAGTATTTTGAATCTGGACTGTGGTATTTGTGATGCTGATGTGAGAGGCCCTAAAGAGAAGGCAGTGAGCTATGTGAGCATCAGGTGTGACACAGCACTGAAGGGCTTCACTGCTGCAGTTTTGTTTTTTTACCTCCTAGCTTGACAACAACATGAGTCATGGCAAACAGGCAGAGGTCAGAAAATGTTCCATACAGGTGACCAGGCAGTTGTTAGGCTATAGTAACATAGCTGTGTTTGTAATGAGATGGCTTGTCATGTAATCTCTTACTAGGGTAGGGTTTGTCTCAGTGGATCTGGAGAACTGTTCTGTCCTTTGATTATCTTTTTCTACTAACTGATTAATAGTGCTCTTTGATTTATGATGTTTGGCTTTATTAGTACAGAGATTCATGTGCATTTTTAAAAGAGAATGTCATACTGCAGTTGTTAAAGAAAAGGTCCCAAACTATTTGAAAAACTGGTTTTAAGCTCAATGTCAGTGATTATATATGTTTTGATAAACATTTCTGTGGGAATTTCTTTTTCGGTGCTGCTTTAATTGCTTTTTGATCAAAGCAATGAACAAACTGGATAAAGCATGCTAACCCTAATCTGTGCTAAAATAAGTTTATGTTAACTCATTTCACTATTAAATTTTAAAAAATCTAACATCCCAGATGATATCAGTTAAAAGCTTAGAGAAAGTGTTCAGCACCATATGCTGTATAAGAAAGGCAATAATAAAATAAAGAACCAGATTCTAGTTGATGTAAAAAGCTATGTTGGCTACACAGGAAAATTTCATACCAAAATCGTCGTATATTAGGGCATCCATTATTATTAGTAGTGCTTAGGAACTTACTGGTAAATGTTCAGGAAATAAGAGGAGAAAAAACCCATTAGTTCATGTTAATAAAAGCATAACCTTTGGGAGAAAAGTTCAAAATTTGTTAACCCCTGCACAATTCAGTGGCTGTTTGCACTGAACTCACTCCTCCAATTCAGTCTTACGAAAATAAGTGTAGTGTGTATTGCTCTGTTTTGAAATGCTGCTTGAGAACAGAAAAAGAGACTGAAGGGTGTTACTAGAAATCTCATAGGAGTTTTTTTTGCTTGTGCTGTACAGTACTGTAACTTTATACACGGGTGTCACTAGAAGTTGTCCTCCATTTCTTGTCCCCAGGACAAACTTTTGGAAGCTGGAGTGTTTATAGGCAATATGGGGTTTAAGACAAACTCTTAGGGCAGAGCCTTGCAAGATCTTTGAAGAAAATACTTGGAGCAATGGAAAATATGTAAAAGAATGGAAGGGAAAGAATCATACAGGAGAAAAGTAGAGACTGGAAAAATGTGGTTATTAATTGTATAGCAACATATGATCATGCCATTTATTACTGGTAGTCTTCTCAGAATGAGAATAAAAATGTTAATAGCAGGTGCAGAATGTAGTTCTCAGCTTTGGTTCAAAATGTATTTGATTCTGGTGTGGTTCTTGGGGGAGGCTGGTTGATTGTTTTTTGTTTGGTTTGGTTTGGTTTTTTTTTTCTTTTCCTCTCTTTTTTTTTTTGGTGGGGGTTCTTGTTCGGTTTTCTCTTTAGGGGATGTGTTTTGTTTGTTTGTTTTGTTTCAGCAGCCGGGGTCTCCTAGTTATTCTGAAGACCTTTAATGTTATGCTTTTGACCTGTCAAGGTGTCTCTACTGCATATTTCTCTTCTGTTGGCAGCAGACTCCTGGTGTTTCTAGAGACTTTAAAGCAAGAATTGTTAATCTGTACATAGTTTTGGAATCAAGACATTTTTCTCTCATTTTTCTATTGATGGCCAAAGATATACTTCCACAGTAAGGAAGGATTCCGTTAAGAAAATAATTTGGCACCTGCTGCCAGAATTAGATTATTCCAAACTATGTTCTTCTAACAAGTTCCTCTATTCTATTTCATATGCTGAATTACCAAAATCAATCAATTGCTTTAGATTTTCTTCCCTACCCACAGCCCATCAAAACCAGTTTAGCTTAGTTTAGATTCAGTTTAGCCTTTCTGCCATTCCATATGAGGGCTTTAATTTAATTTAATTTATACCTGGTGTTATTCTTCCACTATTAAATTAAATCTCACTGTTAATTTTAGGATTGTAAAATGTACAGTTTTCCAGTGTTCAGAAGTTGTTTAGATCATACCTCATATGCTATATAAGCTTTTTTTTTGTGCTGTCATATTTAACTATGCAGGTTTAGTGTCTGCCTTCAGCAGGAATAACAAGTAACAAATAACTGGAAATGTAAAAAGAAAGTCTTCATAGGATTGCCTAATTTTTTACTGTTCAGAAAGACTAATGTGTGCTATAGACATCTAGAAACTGTGATAAGCACTAAGTTGTGTAGCAATTTTTCCATGTTTCTGAAATTGTGATGCAATTCAATACAACAAACACCAAAGGAGTCATATTCTTTGTAATCTCTTTTTTCACTTTGACTTAATTTATTTTCAGTTACTGAATATAACTGTTGAAATTGCTACGTATTTCCAAGTGCAACATCAGACAGTTTTTATCATGAATGTGAAAATAGGGGAAGTATTTGAATCAAATTTTGAAAATAATTAGAAATGAAACATTGCTTTAAATGGTCATTGCTTGGAGCAGGAAAAAAAAACAAATAGATTTTATCTCTTCTGCAGAATCTAAATTTGATAGTAAAGAAACAGCAAACACTTGCAGTTTCAACAGCAGACCATGTTCAGCCAAGAAATGTAATGCAGGAAACCAAAAGTAGCAATATTTATGCCATTGAATCCTGTCCTATTTATGTGACTTCAGTACATTTGCACACATGCTGCTTTTTGCTGAGCTTCAATTAAGTTTTGAGTACTTACAGAAGTAGCCATAAATAGGGAAACTGGTTCTGTTATTTCTTGTTTTGGTATTGCTTTCTCAGTAAACAGAACATTGGTCAGGATGTCACATGATAGAACATGATTCCCCTTATATTAAAAAAAATTAACATCACTAGTACAATTCAAAATGTACACATTTTTTCCTGAAAGTGAGCTAATTCTGTAGCAGCAATTACAAAATGGTGACATGGTGCTGAACATGTTTTTATAGCTGTGCTGTAGACATATCTGACCACTAATACTTCCAGTTACTTTTGCTTTTGAGGACTTGCAGTGGATCAGCAATACTTCTATAACTTCACAGGCCTGGGGAAATGGGTCTGTTTGGCAGTTTTGATAACTACTTAGTGAGAACATTTAGATAACCTCGTTTTTCCTGGTTAGATTCTCTGTTCTGAGTGATCTGCTGTAGGATCAGATAAGCAAACTTACTTTTTCTCAGATAATCTGTCTGATTTCAGAATCTTGATGAAATAAAGATATCTTTGTGTTTTCTGTCCTTACTTAGGGCAGTAGGTCCATTGTATCATATTTCATCATCGCTCTTTCTGGAGCATATTTTTAACATACAGAAGAAGGGATTAGTATTCCCAAGTCCTCTGTTGTTCAGAAAAAAAACCCTTACACCCTAGATATTTCTTCCTTTAGATAATTTTTAGGTATTAGGAAAAAGTGATATTTTAAAGGGCTTCTTGTGTTTTCATACATCAAAGCTCCTTTCTCCTAATTTATTAAGAAATTTTGTTAAACAAACATTCTCATTGATGATGAGAACAGTTTGGGACTTACCTTGTAACTCCCAAAACAGTCCCATTTATCCTTCTGCTCCAGATGCCTTCCTGCTTGCCTGCTTCCTGAAAGTCCCTAATGCTTCATGGTTACACTTTGCTTTGTTTCACCTTTCATTTATTTTCAGTTCACATGTGACTACATTTTGTCCTTTAGAGCCTTTTTTTCTGGGCATGGATAGGATTCATATGGTCCTCTGTGGGATTAATGAGGCAATATAATGTCAGCCATAGGACGCCTACCCTGCCAAGAACCTTGGGAATCATAATTTATGTGGCAACTGCACCTCAGGGGGAAAAAAAATATCTTCCCTTCACAATCTTACATAATGCACATGAGTTTTATGCCTGAAAGTACTTGAGGAGTGCATTCCCGATAATCCTGAATGGATTAACCTGACTCTTTTGGACAGGAGGGTCTGGAGGGATGGATCTGAGTTTGTTTTTCTCACAGATCAGAGGCTAGAAGGCAGCCCGTGGGCATCCTAGAAAATTCTAGTTATTTCTTTTCCTGTTTTTCACGTGGAGTTTTGTATTCTGGTTTCATAAACTAGCTGAGTATGATTTTTGACAAAGGAGAACAAAAGACAATTCGTTAACTCTTAAGTTGTTACAAATCTTCACTGAATGTTTACAAGAAAATAAATGTTAATGTAATTAGTTCATCTCTTCTCAAACCCATACTGTCTCCCAAAGAATCGTCTGTCAGATTACAGTGAGTAAAAAACTTAAAAGGAAACCTCGTGTTGGTGAAGTTAGTGGAAAGTTTATTTCAGCCTTAATTATAAAGAAACTGCTGCATTTGTGTGGTTCTTTGCTTTGTTCCATTCTGCATCTTTTCTGGTTTTGATTGTGTTTTGTGGGTTTTGTTTCATTCTGCTCCTTGTCCAGGCTAGGAACTCTTTTGTGTTATTAGCAAATGAGTTTGGAGGCGAAGACCTGAGGTGGTGATTGGAGTGAGGACAGGGATATGGGAGAGATGGAGCATCAGACCCAACAATCACAGATTAATCAAAAAGGAAGTCAGATGCACCTAATTTTGTGTCATGCTAGCCAGAATTGGCATCTTTTTGTGCTCAAAATTTTCAGGCAGTTTTTTTCAAGCCACCTCTTTAGTGCTGTCTCCCCACTGCCTATTTGTTTTCTCTTTAAGCCATAAACCTTCTGTCAAATTTGTTGCATCCTCTAAGTCAAGGCTTGACCTGCATGCAGGAACGTGCAGACTTGAAAGACAAAATAGAACTTGATCTCTCAAAATTATTTTTCTTTTCTGATGATCTTGCAGATTATTTAGGTTGGAGCCAGAAAGTTGTTCATTGGGAGCATTTTTCTTGCTAGCTTGCAGGAAAATAGGGAGGAGTTCTGTTCTTTAAATGGGAGTTTTTAGCGGAGCTTCTCTATACTGTTGTATATAGTCGAGACTAGCGAAACTTCCTTGGGTTGTTTATGTTTCCCACTTCAATTGTATCTCCTATTTAAGAGTTTTTCAAAGGGGTTAGATTACTTATGCAAGAGGACAAAGCTACTGAAAGAGTAATCTGTGAAGTGTGCAGAGGAGTTCTGTAAGAAGTCCAAACTAATGTTCTTTCCTTTAGCTTCCCATTGAGAATATCTGTCCTTGCTTATGGAGAAGCTGTGTCTGTTTGAAAACTTGGTTCTGTAAATTTTTCATTATCCATCTCCAATTTTTTTCTTCTGAAGTAGTGAAGGGCCTTCCTGCTTCCTTTTGAGAGAAAAAATGTTAACTGGAACAGACCAGCACTAAGAAAACTCCTATGCATGCTATTTCTTGTTCTCTTAGTGAAATAACTCACAATACATAGTAAATAGGTTAGATAACCTAATTAATTATTCTGATTTAAATTCAACTGTTGATGATACTGAAAACCGAAGATCAAATATCATTGTCTGAGGGACTGTATGACAGACACACCACTGCCAGTGATTTTAAGATGCATATTACTAAATATGAGGCTGTAGAAATAACACTCGCCCACAAACTTAGAGACAAATAATGCTTAAAGGAGTTCTATATGGGAGATCTTGAAGTGTGTGAAAGACTTTGGATGCAGTGTTTTCTTAAGATGATGCCATTCATGCCTTTTTCAGTGGGTTTAAATTCTTACTACTTAATTGCACCCTGCAGAGGATGACTGGTGTGCAATTGAATGGATTTACTTGTTTTGAAGTAATGTCAGCCTTTATAGTTCAAATTAGCTGGTCGTTATAGCTGTATTAAGCACATTATAGTTAATATATATAGACATAGCATGTTCACTTTTCAGATTATTTTCTAAAAATACTATTTTCTCCTTATTTGCTTATAGCATATAATTTTGTTGATTTTCTGTTTCTGAGGCCTATACTGGTAGTCCTCTAAATTTATAGATCCAAAAGTAGTGGTGATCTCTTGTCAACGTTTTTACTTTCTCTTGCTATAGATAAATGATAAGAAGCAAAACCTACATTATGCTTATTTTCTAGCTCTAAAAATAGATGCCATATTTTATAACAAAGCAGATACACTTTTGTTGTACAATTTCAGTTGTATTTACCCATTTCCTTACACTTTAAAGAGGTTAGTACAACTAGGAAGTAGTTTCCTATATTTTGCTCCTTTCTACATATTTCATGTTTTCCCACTGAAAAAAATTAAATTTTTATGTCTCTAAAATGTTTTTTCTTTGTGATGCCATATTCTGCTGAAGTCATGTTACTCTTTTGTGAAATTTCTTAGTATTCTACTTAGCATTCCACCCAAGAGGATTTTTAAAATTTAAGAGTAGCTATATTTTTACACATTCCAATTTAGTCATTTTATGAAGTTATCCAGAATCCATTTTTATGTATTATATTATATACTTTTTCTTGACCTAACATGAAGTTAGTCATAAATAACGTAAATATTAACTGTGTTGAATACCAGCCTCTAATTCGGCATATATTTCATACCCAGCAGAAACTAGCTGTCAATAGCAGAGCAGATTGCCTTAATTGAAAATATTTACATTTTATGTAATAGTATCTCTTTTAGCTTCAGATACATGGTAGATACTTCATATCTCCAGAATGGCTGTGAACACTTAGAATCCATTTGACAGAAGAGATTCTGGATTTGAACCAGTGATACGTCTCCTATTTACTGGCCTGAAGTAATATTCATCAAAAGGTGGTGCTTGATTGACGATGTAATACAAGGTGCTGGGTAAGAGGCTGGTTAAGATTAGAAAATCCTGGCAGAGCTGCAGTGGTTTCAGTGAATCTACACTGATGCACACCAGTTGCAATCCATGTTCAACAATTGCAGATAACTATTTTTCTTTGATTATTCCAAGTTTCAATAGATTTGCAACTTCTCAATGAAAAGAAGCCTTTTCATTTAAAAATGTATTTTTCTGTTTAGTATTTTATTTTCATTGTTAGAATATATGTAGTGCTAATGTTTCCATCATAAGAGATGTTGTAATGCATATAAACAGTATAGCACTACTATATTTAGTCTATTTATTTCATCCAAACCACGTAAGAGTGACTTCAATGTCCCTTGTGATTGGTAATGTGATAAAAGAAGTCACTCTTGCCACCAAAGACTTTCTTTCTAGCAAGGTGGTTCCAGACTTAAACCTCCATTTTGCAGTTTAGGTGTAGGGCTAGAATGTTCTGTCTTGAAAATATTTAAATATATTCTGACAAAATAGGGTTATCTAATAAGAAAAGAAGCAGTATTGGAAAAATGAGCAGTGTCAAGAGAAACTTCAACTCATCCAGCAGTAGATGTTTTTCAGTTGTACTTCAGTAAGGTATGTGGTCAAATCTAAATACTGCTGAATTGTTACAGAAAGCAACAACTCACTTAATCACCTCCTTTCTTTATTGTGTAATGTGTCATGAAAGGTATATATGGCATATATAGGGGCAGGACCTCTTTCAGTTGCAGAATTTTTTAGAGTTCCTGACTACGAACACTTCTACTTCATTTTCTTCAATAAATAACATGTGGAAGAAAGAGTGAGAGTTTTAAGTTTCTCATACTGATGCTAAAAAAAAGGGGGGAAATTTGTCTTGAATCACTATATTTTGCTTCTAATCAAACCCATTCTATTGAACTATAACTTAAGCTGTAATCTTTTAATAAAATTAACCAATTAATTGCCATTTAAAGATTTCAGTTTTTCAAAAATTTTAATATAAGTGGAAAAATACATAACGTTCTTTGTTTAGTGAAAGAGGAGCAATATTCTTATAACATTATGTCTCACTTAAAGAATTGCAAGCAGAATAACTGAGATTTATTTATATACAGCAAGTCTTAGCCTCCATCAGCTTTAGAAAGAATTTATATTATGCATACAGAAAACGATGTGTGATAAGTGTCTTCATTCAGATATTATTGTAGTATAGATGTTAAAAATCAGAACACTTAGGAAATTTGGCAAAGGGTTATGCATTTTGAATAGGTTTCAGTTTGAATATATTTCAGTCTGTATTAAAATGCTGTAAAATATTTATATCTGTCAGCAGACCAATTACATTTCTGAAAAAGCTACGTTTTAGCTGTTGGCCTTTAAAAGGCAGCATTTCTAGTAGATATCTCATGAGTAAATCCAAATTGAGGATATGTACACCACAGAAGTTTCTTGGTGTTTACCTCATTTATGTTCCATACAATCATTTTTGCATCTTTCCTTCTGTGTTGCCTTTGGGTGGGCAAAGATTGCTGCAATGGAGGTAGCTGCAGGTGCTTGTAGTACACCAGATATTATTCCTGGTTACCCACTCCTCATGATTTTCCACAGTGAAACAGAGTGAAGGGTAATCTGTGTCATCTGCCACCTTTACTTGCAAACTTTCTTCCTTTCTGGTGGATTCTTCTTGCAGAAAATCTTGATTCAGTAGTATGTACAGTCCCATGAGTGATAAATTATCTCATTTGCTACAATTTCATGAACATTTATTGTAATGTGGATCTGTAGAGAAATAAGTCCAGCACTTTGAAAATTGTAGTACCTCACCTTATTCTCAAGAGACCAAAAATCACTCAGAAATCTTTTCCAATCTCTCATTCCTGGGCCAAGTAATTGAGAAAATAATAACAATCTCCATTAACACATCCATCTGTGAACATATCAAATGTCCCACACTAAGGGTCAAACTAGGGCAAGAGCTCATGAGCAGGAGTTCTGTATAAAAACCAAGTCTTCATTCTAATACAGTTTCCTGTTGGCTTTTTGTTTGTTTTTTTCTGTAATCAGCCTGATCTGAATGAGGGACTAATTACTGTATTAGTATGACTACACTTCATTTAGTTTTTCTGAGGGTTTACATATGCAGGAAGGAAAAATGTAGAAACCTCATCATTTATTCTTAAAATAGATATATTAAAAATTAGGGTCCAGTATTGTCTTTCTCACTGTTCAGGAAAGTGTGCAAAGACATTTTTTTAAAAGCGTGCAAAGAGATTTTTTAAAAAAGACAAAATATGTTCCATAAGCAATAGCCTAAATTAATTTTAAAATTAATCAGTGAGTATAACTGCAACTAGAACAGCACATATCTGGAGCTACAGTTGTGATGTAAATATATATCTGTATAATATATCAAAGAGAAAACCCAAAGCAATTATTTTAAACTCAGTTCCTCAAGAACTGGATGATAAGTGTATGCAGTTTTGGAATCCAGTAAAGCTTGTGATTCATTAAGAACTTTCATACAGCCAAAGAGTGAACTGAAATATCTAGCTTTTATGTTCAGTTTTATGTACAATACAGAATTCAATATAGAATTATAGGAGTTATTTGCCTGTAGGATTCACTACACAGTATCTCTTCGTTTGTTTGGTTGATCTTCTCTTTTTAATATGATAAACTGATGTTCAGGAGCATAAAAGCTAGATTCCATAGAAGCTTTCTGAAAGGACCCAGAACAGTTTAACGTCTTTAAAGGAAGTTAAGTCATAAATGTCTACCTCCAGAGCTGTGCTCCAACAGAACATTGAAGAGTGTTAGTTTTGCAGTGCAGTAACAAGTGATGTGTTATTTGTTGTGGGTGTTTTCCACAAAGGGGGTTAGTTTATCCATTTACCCACAAGGCCTTCATCAAACAAGAGTTGAAAATTGCAGACGGAGCTGTTAATCAGAGCTATTAGTATACAATTATTTGTGTATATCTCTTAAGTTTTAAGAGCTTAGTGTGGGATAAAAATGAAGTAATTGCTGGTGGAAGGTTGTCTGAGGAAATGAATGAGAGGAGCATGGTTTGGGTGAAAAAAGTGAACAGTACTGGTAAGGATGCAGTGAAAAGTTCATGAGTGTGTTTGTGGTTTGTTAGGTGAGTTTTTTCCTCTACAGCTTTCACTTTTGCTGGTTGGTCTGCTTCTGATTTCAGAAGGTTACTATCTGGCTCCAAAGTTGCCAGAAGTCTGTCTTCACTCAGCGGCTTACCATTGCATTAACACAGTTACATATGCTTCATAGTTTTTTATGTCAAAGTCTTCTTTTTAACAGTTAAGTAATGTTAGTGATAGCTGAGACATTAATCTTCAGGGTGATACAGGCAAGGCAATCTGTTCTGAATGTGTGATTTCAGGTTTTAATTCAAGACAATGGGTTTTTTTTCTGTATTGATCAGAAGAGTGAAATCATAGATTTTAGTTAGAAGATGGAGAAGGCCCTTTCACCCATTTCACATGATGCCAAGGAAAACAATTTTTATGTCAAAGGGTTTTGCTTGGCTCTTTTTTCTCAGTTTTTTTCCTACTCACCCTCTTTAGTCTATAAATATGCATTTTTCAGTAAGTCAATAGACCGTTCACTGTTAGGTTCTGATTCAAGGCACTGGAACTACTTTCTCTTTGCCTTTTGGAGAAACTAGTGCAGAGTTGAGAAATGGCAGTCTCAGGTCTTTTTAAACACTATTTCCTCTATTCACTGTTTTTAATGTAGCTCGTGTTTTCATTTGCGCTAAGAATTTTGAACTATTTCCAGCCACATCATTTAAAAGTAGTGAAGCACATATGCTGTATCTGGCTTTTATTCACAGTATTAAGCTTTGCTCTTCTGCTTCTCCTTATGTATGTATTGTTCGTCTCTGTTCAGCACTTCCAAAGCCTTGTTTTCTCTTCCAGGGTTACTGTTGCAGTACTGGCTTTGCTGATGATACAGATCATACCAAAAAACCCCTAGCATTCATAGGGTCATTCAGAGAAATGTTGTCCAGAGTAAGTGGTTTCAATAGTGTGTGATTCCTGAAAATCAAAAATTAAAATCCATGCAAACACAGAAGGATCAGTCTGTTCTAGATTTGGAGAACAAACCACAATATTGTAGCTTGAGCAGAGAATTTTGTTACCTGCAGTATACCTAACACAGTGACTTGTTAGAATTGGTATAGATGTGAATTGCCTTTTTGTAAAATACATTCCTGTAGTACTTTTGTTTAAAAGATTTCTGCAGTTTCTTTTAGGTCGCAGTGACTTACTGGTTTCTCATGCAGTCGTATTAATGTGTGTGGTATTTGCATATGACTGTAACCAAAGAGATGATGCTTTTGTCTTGAGGATCAGCTGAATGGACTGTTTATCATCTCTGTGGCATGCAACTTTTAAAGTTCTTTTTTGGGATTAATTACACGTATTTGGTTAGGACAAAAAGTAAAGATTTAGGATGTACAGTATTGTTGTCAAAGTTTAGGTGTTGAGATGGGAACTGTAATGGTGTCATTTTTGGGGGTTTAGGATTGGTGTCAGCCTTCTTTGAAATGAGATCTAAAGGCAATGGAAGCAGGAAGGGAAAAAGGGAGATTTCTTTTCATTCATAAATTATCTTTTCTTCTATCAGCCTGCTTCCTGGTTTATCTGCGGTTATTAACCTCACCAGATTCTTCAGTTTCAGCTTTTCTTCTGCAGCCTGACTCAGACAACATACTTTAGGGATTACCAAATATAGTCCACAGTCAAATTCAGTCCCTGATATTCTGCAAATGCAATTCACAATTAAATTATGAAAGTGGGCATGCCCAGCTTCTTCTATTCTCTAGAAGCTGTTAGGCATCTCCATTTTTACAGAGTTTAGGGGGAGCAGCTGTGTCCTGCTTTGTCTGATGCCATTTGTCTATGGATCACAAGCTCATGACAGGCTCTCACTGTGACACTTGGATGAGTAAATTGGTTTCTCTGAGTTCTGCTTGTTGCTTGTTTCAACATCTTTATTTATTCATATTGGGAGGAAAGACTAGCATTAATATGGACAAGGGCTCTTGGTGAAAAGGACTACTTACATCATCTGGTTTTTTGGGGGGGGTATGTCTCTAAGGTTTAACAGTTGTTTTTCTGTAGGTGTGGTGGGTACTGCTGGTACATCACTTCAACATTTAATACTGAGCTGTCTTCAACTGTAACAAGATGCTTTAGATGATTGAGCATGAAACAAGGCAATGTGGTGGTGCCTTTACCTTGAACATAATAGTAAAAAATCTATAGCCATATGGTAGAATTATGTTTCTCTAGTGTTCTTATTAAGTAAGAAATTCTTTACCTCACCCACTGAATCTCTGTATGAAAAGGGGGAGACCAATATAGCAGCGTTAGTTTAAATATTCTAGGAGTATTTTTAATATTTCCCTGACTTCAGCGTACACAGTCTTCCTTTTATTAGTACAATCCTATAATTTTAAGAGAGTAGGAGTTGACACTGCCCACAGGATACCATCTTTAAAGATGTCATTTCCTTTCCCATCTCTTCTTACTTGTTGCCATTATTTTCAGTTTGCTTTTTTGTTTAATCAGTTGGTTGATTTTGGTCTTGTGGGCTTTTTTATGGCACATGCAACATGAAAATGCACTCAGGAGCTGCAGACTAGCTCTAAGTTAAGGCCCCTGAATTCACAGTAATGCTCACAGAAGGATTGCAAGGCATTTTAAACATACAAAACCTGTCATTAGGCAACACAGCAGTGCAAACCACTTATTGTCATTCATCAAATATGTATGGTTTATGGACTTTCAGTATGGTCTGATCCAAGACAGGTTAAGGAGAGCAACACAACAGATCTCTGTAAAACCCTGATGGAGTTTGCCTAATTTATGAGATTCTTGTAGGGATAATGATTTCTGCAGTGCTCATTCAGTAAGAATTACAAGAGTTATTTGCCTTTAGATTTCAGTGGACAGAAGATGAGGCTGCAAAACTGCTGAAAAGGTGGAAAACTATATTTTGATGTTTATTCCCTTTCTTTATCCTCTAGGTTCTCATTTTTTTCTTGACATGGAAGTATTAGTGCCAGAACAAATATGTTGCCATTGATCCTGTAAGTTGTAAAGGTGAAGAAGGTTGTGTATATTTGAAGGCTGATAATGACTGAGCACTTTATTTATTTATTTTACCTTATTAAAGGCTTTACTTACAGTTGCACCAATGGAGTTGCAAGGAGGCATGATAGAATTGTGGAGTCCTGTTAGACAATAAATTACGTGGGAAAAAAACAGGCAGTGATACAACTCCAAAAGCATGGAGACACCAACTACAAATGTATATAAAAACAATTTGATGACACTGCTTGTCAAATCCTTGGTCTTCATTGGGTCAGAGTTGAATTCTAATTAGACTTGTGTTTCCTTCTCAACAGCCTGCATTTTAACAACTCTAGTTATATTTTTTCTTCACCTAATGTGTTTTCCAAGTGTCAGAGCCGAGGCAGTATTTGGGACTTCTCAGCACTATGCAATACTTTTAATATTGTGGTGCAGGAGGCTGAGGTGGCTTCTGCAGATCAGCAGCGACAGAAGTGTGCACAAGGCAGAGCCTCTTATTCTTGTCCAAACTGTTTTGTTCTTTATGTGATTTTTTTCCCTCCATTAAACTTGAGTCATGTGCTGACCCTCAGGAGGAAACACTTCCAGCTTTTTGCTTCTTAAATTGAAGAGAATATGGCCTACCAAACGCAAAAGAATTATTGACCTCAAAATGCTAACTTTTTACCTTTATAGAATGGAATGATTTTACTGTTCTGTAATTAGTTTTAGGAAAGATAAATGTGATTCTTGATCCAAATTTACATTTGGATAAATATTTCTCTTGATAGTGTATTACTGAGACCTCTGGACATACTGGTAACTTTCTCTGTCATAGGTCTCCTAAATAAGGAAGTCTTTTCTGTACTGTGAAAAGCTGAATTTTGAAAAATAATAAAAAGACTATTTTTCGTGAAAGAGGACTGATTACTTCATGGAAAAAAATCTTACACCAGATTTTGATATCTTTTTTCTAAGGTGTTTTTGCTGTAGTTTTTGAAGCCGTATTCTAAAATTTAAAACAATTCAATATGTAGCAGTTTAACAGCTACAGCAACAAATACGCTATAAAAGGAAGTCACTGATACAAAGAAGATGCAGGGGAAACAGCACTGAAATCTTCTGGAAAATAAAAGTTCTGTGGTTCCTTTGCCCCATGACACAAATACGAGAAAGTTTATCATTTTCTAAGAACTGTACTGTGAATTTTCTAGCTCTCCATCAACTGATTTTTATACAGTTAAAAATAATGTCACCAGTGTCATTCCAGTGTAGTGAATTATTCCGCTACTGTAAATCCGCTATTATCTACAACCAGTCAATTTTGGTTAAAACCCAGTCTTGATGGTACGACAGATTGAGAATACTTTTATAGAATAGTGCTTAGAAGTGCTATAGAAGGCCTTTGACCTTGTTATCTTGATGCCTGAACCAATATATAACTGCATTCAGATCATAAAATTCAGACTTTATCACAAGGGGCATTCCATGCTATGTTGGATAGTTGTGAAGTTAACATGCATCATTAAGTGTTCTCTCTCTGTCTGTTCAGTGTTGATCTTTTAAACTAAATCTGTCATTTATATCAGTCATTTTAATATAAATTATTAATGACATGAAAATAATAATGTGAAGGAAAGCTCACCAACATACAAAGAAAGTGGCAGAGCCATGTCCTCATCATGTATTCTCCAGCTTTCTAGCCTTTTAAACTTTTACCCTCCTCTGATAGCATTTCCGTGTTAGGATTTGTGATGGCAATTACGGAAAAGTGTTTTGTCCTGCACAAGTCTCCTGCTGCTTTCTGTGTAATGTTGCAGAGATTGTTGAATGCCATCAGAGGTCACATACCTAGATGCACAAACTGCTGGGTGCTGGCTGTGGCATGCTGTCGGGTCAGCGACCATCATTGCAAATTTGAGTGATTGTGGGGCTGTTGTGCTTTGCAGATACAGCAATCAGAGCTTCTGAAGAAGGTCTTGGGTGGCTGCAAAACCAGCATAAAGCTTCTTCTGATTCCTCCCCTCCAGCAATGCTCTCTTTTATTTGATTAATAATGTCCTGACCTACCTGCAGAAATGCAAAAGTGTTCCTAGTTGGAGATGTGTTCTGTAGGTGGGGGATTGTATGAAATTAATGTACTATAATTATCCAGGGAAACTAAATGTTATTAATGTTTAATCCAATTTGTGATTCATTTTATGCCAGAAGTCTGAAACAAAATACTTATTTACCCTGTCTAAAAAATAATTAGGGTTATTTTCATATTGAGAAAGAGTTTAAAGCCCACTGAAGAAAATAAATTTTAATGATAGCATCAGGTGCTAAGTAAGGGCAAGAGTGCTTTGCTAGCCTTTTTAACAAAATCCTTTATTTTTTTTCTTATGGTGAATTAATTATTTTGTTCTAAAGACTAACTGCAGGTTATTTTTGTTAACCATCTAGTTCAGTCTTACTACCAGCATTTGCATTAGTGCTGTAATTCTTACGAAAAATGTTTTCTTTGTGTGTGTGCTGTAGTTGCATGCTGATTTCCAAAGTAGCTGCCCATCTCTGATAATACTTGTGAACAGGGTAGATAAGGCCTATTAATAAATGTTCTTTCTGGATAGCAGGATATAATTCAAACAGCCTGTCTTTTCTACATCAACAGCTTTGCTAAATTAACTTGATAAATTTGTTTTGAAGATTTTCTGGGAAATTGCCTTGGACATTTCTGAAACTAGCAATCAACAAAAAAGGACAGAATTAAGAGGATAAATTTAAATATTTGTGGCTAAGTAGAACCTGTTAACTCCAGGCGACGTGATGTGATTGTCTGGATGTGACTGTTTACTTCATGATTTATGTTCACCTGTAGATCTTCATCTCGTTGCTTGGAGAATCTCCAGAGTATATTGAAGAGCAGGCTTAGGTGACTGAATTCAGAAACCTCGCAGTTCTTCTCAACAGACTGTATTTGTGACTTTTCTGTGTTACTCACCTCCCACAAGGTTCTTCCAAGTACAATTTAATCAAAATTAATTCAAAAAGCCCACACTTTTATTTACCTTCACAGAGATGTCACTCTTATTGAAAGCACAGGTTTTCAAATAAACCATGTAGGTTATTAATAAGGAAGCAAACATAACCCTTCAAAAACCTATTTCCTCTCATGTGATGACTGATGGTACATTTAGAAAGAACATGCCTTATTTCTCCTGGGAGTCTCATCCAATTGTGCTTTGATGGATAAATAAGCCTTCCCAAATGGTTGTTTAAAAGGTTACTGTGACCTATAAATACTGAATAGTTAATAAGCTAAGCTAATAATTGAAAAATACATATGAATCCATTTTACACACACCAGGCAGCAAAGTGTGTAGCTTTTCAAGATATTAATAATAGAAAACTTGTTTCTGTGTTTTCAGTATTGGAAAGATGTGCTTTATTGCTTTTTCTTCCTCCTTCCTAATGATATAAGTTGGCAGCATGTTTCAGGACACTGGTATTTTGCTTGAAACCTTGAAAGAGGAAGCCTGGAAGCCTTGAAGCCTTGAAAGAGGAGTCAGCAGTGTTTTGCCATCCTCCTTTAAATAAGCTCGTCTTGGCATCAGATACAATCCAGCACAAATACAGTCTCTTTCTAGGAATGGAGAAGATAGTACCTAACTTATAAGGAAGCTATCACTTTTTTAGGTCACACATGGCATAAAACTTTGTTTTCCCTCAAGGCATTTTTCAAATAGTTACTCATCACCATGGTATAATATGTCTGTGGTTTCTCTAGAGAAAATAACATTGAGTTGCTATCTTTAACATCTTGGGGCTAAATTCATTCTTATGTGACCCTGTTCTAAACAACAGCTTTTCATCTGAGATTACGTATTGCCCCCTTACTTCAGTCTTGCCAACTCATTGCTCTAAACATCAAGGGATTAATGAACACATTCAAAATAAGTAGGTGATAGTGTGTTATGTGTCTTTGCATGCCTAGGGTAAGTCTGAAGCTCACTTTCAGAGTTTACTTCCAAGTAGTGAGGTAATTGTTTAGAAAGACAATCTTCTTGGTTGGACAGCACACAAATGCAACCATTTAAGTTAGTTGCAATTTTTACAGAGGAAAATTCCTGCTGGAATCATTCATTATTTTGAAAGGGACCCTCCCAGTTCTCTGATATTTCTAGAAATACCAGTTTGAAATAACTGCCTCTGCTGTTATGTATTAGTCAGCAGAGGGCACTCTGCACCTTTAAAGATAAAAAAGTGTGGCTTAAAAATATGGAGGCAAAATGCTTTTCTTTTTTTTAAACTAAAAAATGCTTTTTTAAACTAAAATATGGTGTTTTTTTTTTTTTTAACTTATCATATCTGACAATTCTAATTAGTATGAACTGTGTAGAGGATTATTTTTCCACATAATACTTTCTCTCCTGAATTGAAACACAGATACAATTACGTTTGTCCTTGTCCTAGTTTAATCCCAGCCTAGCACTAAGTACCACAGAGCCACTTGATCACTACATCCATGGTGGGGAGAAGAGTCAGAAAAAGAATATTAAACCTTATGGGCTGAGGTAAGAACAGTTTAATAATTGAATCAAAATAAAACATAATAAGAATAATAGGACTGAAAAGGAGAGCAAGAAAGGAACAAAACCCAAGAGAAACAAGACATGCCCAGTATAACTGCTCAGCACCTGCTGAATGATGCCATTCCCCTGCAGTGATTGGTGCCCCTCAGCTGACTTTTTCCTGGTTTGTATACTGGCCATGACATTCTGTGGTATGGAAATATCCCCTTGATAGCTCAGATCACCTGTCCTGGCTGTGCTGTCTCCCAGTTTCTTGTGCACCTACTGGCTGACAGAGCATGGGAAATCTGACTTAGACCAAACATACTTAACAGCAACTAAAAGATCAGTGTGTCTTCACTGTCATACTAAATCCAAAACTGTACCTGCTGCTAAGAAGAAAACTAACTCTATCCCAGCCAAAACCAGGACATTCCCTTAAAAAGAGCTGCTGTTCGTTTCCCTATGCCCTAGGTTCATCATAGGTTCTTCTCTAGTATGAAATGCAGTGCAATTCCTGCAGTTTCTTGGTGTAAGCAAGTAGATGCTAAACTGTCTGGCCACAACCTCTGGCTCGTCTTCTCATTTCGAGGTGTTAGAATATATGAGACCAAGCAAGGCTGTTACTGCCTGTACTCTTAAAAAAAGTCTGTAATGCGGGGCCAAGGCACAGGAATGAGTAGAGGAGTGAGGCTCATGGGAGTTCTGATGGTACGCTTCTTAAGTGAGAATTCTAGTACTGGAACATTGTCCTTCCATTTTATTTTTTTTTAATGCACTCAGTCGTGTACTGTGATTGACTGAGGTAGCAGATTCTTGGAGGCTTGTGAAGTACAGCCATTTATTTTGCTTGCAAATGGAATGAAAGTTTCAGTATGTCCGTGTTCCCAGATTTTCTTCCAAAAATTCAACTGAACCACTATACAAAAATTTGGCAGAAAAATTTACCATTTGCAAGGCTTATCAAGCACTGTTCTTCAAAAACAGTGAAGCCTGTTATAAAGGTCTAAAAACCTGAACTGTTTATGAAATAGAAGTATTTTGTTATGTGTTGTGTGTACGGTAGCTATTTGTAGGATTATAGTACAATAACGGTGTGATCTCAGCTTAAGAGTTCTCCTCAGGAGAAAAAATACAGCAAAGAACACACCAAAACCCAAAAAGAATAGGGAAAAAAAACCTTAGAGCATTGTTATCTTTCTGAAAATATTATTGTATATACATAGAATCCCTGGAAGGGACTTTAAAGATCATCTAGTTTCAAGCCCCCTCCTGTGGACAAGGACGTATTCCACTAGACCAGGTTGCTTAGAGCTCCGTGCTTGAATGTGTTTTTGTAAATATTTTTTTATCTTTATCTTTTTATGGATGGAGCAGTAATTTGGATAATTCCCTTTAGCTACAAAAACTGTTTTGAGAGGAGAGCTTATTGCCAATTCTTGCTTATGCTGGTTCAAATCTGAAATGGTTTTTGTTAGTTTCTGTCACTGGAGATTTGAATTAAATTCATAAATAGGTAATACCTTTTTCTAGCAATTAAACCTATTTGGCCTTGTCAGTTATTAATTGTGAGGACTTGAGGATGTAATTTGTTGCTAGTGACTGCGTCTAAAAGAAAAATATTTGGTTTAGTTTTATTTTCAGATTATCAATGTTAGAACTTAAATGCTACTATTAATTTTTAAAAATGTCAGAACATGAGTAGGTATATTCCATGGTATCCTTGGGAATCTTAAGGATTTATCTGAACCGAAGTGTTAATCCCAGAATTTCATCAGCTGCTGAAAACCTTTGAAAATTTCTCAGTAAAAGTAACATTTGGAAGGAACACAAGTCAAAAAGTGACAAAATGGAACTGTTTACTTTTGTCTCAGTTTGAAGGACAGGTGTCTGCTAGGGAAGACAGGACCCTCCCTTGGAATGGAAAATGTAAATCCCCTCTCTATGAATTATTATAATTTTGAAATTAAGGGGCTCTCAGGCAAATATATGATACTAGGAATAACATATGTATAATAAAGCAAACAAACCAACAACTGCAGTATTAAGCACAAACAGAGCAGTAGCCCAGGGACAGCTCCTCTTGGCTGTGGGCACTTTCTATAAGCAAAAAAGAAAGAAACCCAACCCCAACAACTTTTTAAATCCAGTAGTAACTTAGCAAAACAGCTTTTTGCTAGTTATTTTAGATCTGTCATTACTTACATAGACTGTATTTTACTTGTTGCTCTGGTTTTTTTAAAAAGGAATTCAGCAAATCTTGGAAAACAAGTCGAACTTGTGTATTAATGTCATACAGTCCTAATCAAGCAGTTAAATATATATAAGTTAATCCTGTAATTGAAGCTATTGTTTACAATTAGAATAAAATTGCATGTGTGGGGTTTTTTTTGAAGTGTTTTAGAAGTGAACACAAACAAGTAGGATGTTTAGGCAGACTTGACTTATTTCAGGGCAGAATACATAGTCTCCTAATGACACAAAACCAGCTCTTCAGAGGTGAATTACTAAAGCAGTGGAAAGATGTGGCAGTTGGCTGATCCACAGACATATTTCAGAAAGTCAGCCATAGAATTTTTCCCAGCTCTACAAAGCAAAAATGTTTTCCAGAGAATAAAGCTGTTTCTGTCTAGGATCCTCAACAGCAAAAATGACACATTTTTGCAGCACATATCAGGAAAGTATTCACTAGCTGCAAAACTTTTGCAGCAGTGTGTGAAAATTTCATCTAAGGTGCTACATTTAGTGCCAGAAAGAGGCATGAAAGTGCCTAATTTATAATCCATTGCAAATGTAACATGCCACACACAGAAAAGTAAATATTAGTTATGATTTTTTGTGATAGGTCTTTGCAACCTGCTGTTCAGTTTTGCAGAGTGATGTCGTCTTCCAGTTTAGCTTTATAGCCATGCCAGTATTTGAAGAGTGTAACACCTAATGCAGTCATTAACAAGCAAAGTTATAGTGTTTAAAAGCTGTAGTACTTAATGATCTCACCTTCTGATAAAGAAAGTAGCCAAGTCCTGAGGATATCTGCCTGAAGAGTTAGAGGTATGAAGCTTTTAAAAGAGGATAAAAGAGCCTATCATTTTTGTTTAATAAATCTTCATATTTTAGTTTATATCTATAGGTGGAACAGCTAGATCCAGTGAAAAATATAAAAGGAGAATTAATATTTAAAATCAGAAGGTGAAATTTCTCTTTTGCCTGTGTCGTCACAGCAGTTGAGGAGATCATTGCATTATCTCTGTGGAGTTTTAGTCTTGTGTAGCAGAGAGAGGGAGTGAGATGTTCTCCCTCTCTTCAAATAACAGGTATTTCTTGTTTCAACTGTTTTTTCTTCATATCCGAGCAGCACAGGGAATAAAAGATGACTAGAAATTACTGTAATGTTTTTAATTAAATGTAGTAAAATAATTTAAAATATTAGAATACATTTCCATTTCATTTTGCTTTTGAAAAAAAGTTAAAACCAAAGTTATATCTGTAATTTACTTCAAGCCTAAAGTCTCCGAAATGCCAGTTTATCTGAAATGATGCTATATCCCTGGTAAAGTGCCTTATATTCCAGGCACAGACAAAACATTGGAAATACTTGGATAATTAAGACTTCCATGGAATTGAAAAAATGCCCCACCATTCTACAATTATGTTAGGTAGCCTGGAGATATATGATTTTTGACAAGTTCCTCAGAAATGGCATACAATTTCTTGCCTTTGTGGAAGAGTTTACCTGCACAGTTTACATCTGCTTATTCCATACCTTAATTCTTGGAGATGTTTTGCAAATAGCCGATTTGGTCATAGGGTCATTAAAATACGATTTAATTATGGGAAGTCATGAGACTTGTGTAATATTTAGAGTGCAAGTTGTATAGACTTTTCATTTGCATGTTTGTGTAGTATTTAAACGTTTGAGTAGCCCTGTAATGGCACACCATAAAGTGATCATAGAGTCCACATCACAGGTTAGTTTACACAGGCTCTGTGTATGTTATTTTGAAATTCTGATGAATTTCAGTTCACCCAACTGAGATTTAACCCTTTCACTATGAAGAAACAAAGAAGCTATTATACACCCTTATTTCTCCCTTTGTGCCCTCATAGTTGTTTGTGTTGCAAGTGGAGCCATAGTGAGGAAGATGCTGCTCTAGAGGTTTTGTGAGGATTTCACAGCCTTATATGTAAATTACTATCTAGCACATACAGACTGACTGACAGCTGCAGCATTCTCAGTCTTTAAGTGTTACAATAGACATCTGTAGTTGCATTTACATTCAGCCTCCCAGAAAGTGTTTGGATCGTCCAGAGTTGCTGTGGCATTGTCATTCTGTAGCTGGCATTTTAGAATATGGTGATTGTCCTGCTCTGCTCTGCACTGTGACAGCCTTACCTCGAGGCCTGTGTGCAGTTTTGGATGCCAGAATACAAGAAGAGTATTAAACTATTAGAGAGTTTCCAAAGGAGGGCCAATGAGGATGGTGAAGGGCCTTGAGAGGAAGCTGTGTGAGGAGTGGCTGCAGTCGCTAGGTCTGTTCAGCCTGGAGGAGACTGAGGACAGACCTCACTGCAGTTATAAATTCATTGTGAGGAGAGCAGGAGGGGCAGACACTTCTGTGGTGACTAGTGACAGGACCTGAGGGAACATCATGAAACTCACCAACAGGAATTTTACACTGGGTATCAGGAAAAGGTTCTTCACCCAGAGGGTGGCTGGGTGCTGAACAGCTCCCCAGGGTCACAGCACCAGCCTGACGGAGTTCAAGAAGTGTTTGGACAGTGCTCTCAGTCACATGGTGTGACTGTTGGAGTGTCCTGCACAAGGCTGGAAGTTGGACTTGATCATCCTCATGGATCCCTTCCAATTCAGGATATTCTGTGATTCTTAATGAAAATTACAGCATGGTTTTTAGACAGGAACCTAAAGGTCTTGTATTCATGAAGACCTAAAGTCACATCAACATTAACTACAAGAAAACTACTTTATAACTACAAGAAAATCGCATGGTAGAATAGGCAGGGAAGTGTTTAGTTATCTGTTAAATTATAAACATTTTGGATCAGAAGCTACTTCAAATCACTTTTCTGAGATTTTCCATAAATTTTTTGGATGTTATAATTTTGCACATATTATTCTTGGAAATGAACTCACTAAATATGAAAATTTGAACTTGCTTCATATGTGAAATTGAAACTTTAGCTTTCATTCATATTTTTTGTATCATATAGCATGATCCAGAATACAAAGACATTGCTTAAGGAAAGTGATATTATTGTATTTATTTTATTACGTTTTCCATTCCAGCTGTGTCAATAATGTTCTCTTTTACCTACTTTGTCTGGTGACCTGATCTCAAACAAAGTTATGCAGTGAATGGTTTTTAGCAATGAAAATAAAATATATAAGGAAACATTTAAGTAGTTCTTCACTGCTCTTTGCTTTTATAGTCCGTCAGTTCATTAAAACTAATTCAGGTTTGGGGGAGTCCCACAAGAAGACCACCATTGGCAGACATTTGGCAGCAAGCAGATGATCTATTTCTTAATTTCTCCTGTTCGATTGGTGGTTTTGTTTATCTGTCTGTCAGCTACGTCTGAAATCCTGTTGCAGAGTTTTTATTAGAGAAATTTCAGGCTTGATAGCAGTTTCTGGTTCATAATTCAGTTCAGTCACAGGACTACAGTAGCTTGCAGCAGCATCGTCTTTCTGGGATGGTTATCTGCTCTGGTCCTTAGGTGGTACCTGCTTTTCAGAGGAGACGAACATACAAATAAAATAGCAAAGTGAAGAGAAGAAAGGTCTTGTGGCTTTTCCTGTAGCATGTTTATGAAGAGGCTTTCATGGCATGTTTATTACAAATCGGGCATTTGGAAACTGTGCTCTGCTTTTTGGTTTCATTTTCAATGGGATCATGAATTGTCCAGGAGAGATGACAGACCAGTCTTCTGACTTATAATGATTTGGGTGGATCTCTGGGCATTTTTGCTTCATACAAAGGCTACAGAAGACAGAAGCTTTTTGGCTGATGAAGTTTTGCCTCAGAGGTTTGGCTAACGTTTCATTCAGAAGACTTACACTGATTTCCAAAAAAAAGCCCAAACAAAGATGACTGATTTAGTTCCTCCTATACCTATAAAAGTGAAATACATTTTTGTCATTAAACGTTTTTATTTACTCAGTTTACTCAGCTAACTGCTATTGTTGTCATAACCATTGTGGTAGTTCAGAAAAAAAATATTGAGCATTTTGGTAAAACCTAGTTTAATTTAAATGCACATGAATAGCCAAAGAAAGCAAGTACTGAAATGTAGTGAAATGTCAACTCACAGCTGTGAAATGTCGACTGGTCTTGTGCAAATCTAGCCACCTCCAAACCAAGTCCTTCAAACCAAATAAAAGAGAAAGTATGAAGCTTTTTCTTAATAATAGTGCTGAATTGCTAGAACTTTCTCGGCTCTTTTGAAGTAGGTTCTGTAGGATCAGGTGTCTTCTAGTAACTTGGTAATTACATCATTTTCCCGTTACTATAAAAATTAGAGAGAACAAAGATAATAAGTAGAAGACTGAGATCATGAAGCCTAGATGAAAAAAACCACATTTGTAAGTATATAATGGATTGTGGCAAAAAGAATTGTCTGGAAAACCAGCATAAAACTGGTTGAAGCTCAAGATCAGTTTTTAACCCTACCCATAGTTTTCTGAGAGGAATAAAGAAGGAGAAGACATGGTTGCTATTTCAATATCTCCTCAAGTGGAGATGTCATGATTAACATTCTCAAAAATTCCAGTTTTCTTATTCTGGAATCTTGTTTTAAATTCTTGTAGAAACCCATAAAGAAGATCCTAAATGTATGAGACATGGCTTTCCAAAAAGAATGAATAAGTATTTACAAGATTTCTGGTAAATAAAGGGGAAATTGTTATATTGCCAGAAGGCCATGGAAAATGTTGTCTGCTGTTGTCAAAAGTGTATTGAACTGAACAGTCACCTACACCATCTAGATTTTGGTTGTGGAACAATTGAGTTGAACTAGCAGATCTTAATGCCCAGTTTGAAATTGGGGGTAGTTACAGAATCCTTCAGTTTAGTCTGTCATTTTTATTTTTTCTTTGTTACAATGTTTTAGTAACAATTATTGGTGTCCCAAAAGAAAGAAGTCTAAAAAGGTACAATTTTCCTGAAAGCAACTTCACTCTCTGTCATATTAATTTAAAGGTTACCTCCTTTTTGCATCTTCACATCTTTTTGCATTTGCATCTTCATGATACTTTTTTTTTTCAAATTGAACATACATGTTGGTGATATGACTAATGTGAAGAATTATTGATCTTGTTCATTGTATATGAGCTGTCTGCCAACATAGAAAATGAGGTAAATTTTACTGTTTTGTTTGTTTTGAATTAGGTTCATGCACTATTAGTTCGAGAAGTTGATGTAGAGAAGGTGTCAAGTTTTGAGAACCCGTATGTAGATGCAATAAGAAGCTTATGGAATGACCCTGGAATTCAGGAGTGTTACGATAGACGACGGGAATATCAGTTATCAGATTCAACTAAATAGTAAGTACATCGTAGTGATGAACAACTATATATAACTTTCTGTTTCTAACAAAGTAATTTTTACTTTTTACCTTATTGTACTGTATGTCAGTGTACATGCTTCTATGCATATGCAGCACAAACATAGCTGAATATACACGTACTAAATTCACTTAAGGAGTGGCATACATCTATTTTAGGATTATATCTGCGCTTGCTTCACGAAATGACAGTCTGTGATCATTCCAAAGTCTTAAATTAACATTCTAATTAGGAATGATTAATTTCGGGGGGGGGGGGTTTGTTAAACGTATTCAACCTACTCTCTTCCAACATACAATCACAAATGCAAGATGGGCAAAAATAATTTCATGTAGTGTGACTATTGAGTACTGGGAAGTGCAATCAAAGTTGACTTCCATACAATTTATAAGAATAGAAATGTCCAAGAACTCCTATTTTTCAGATTTTCCGTTTTCCCTCCCTGACATTTATAGTCTTAGTGGTGAGGTAAACAGTACTAAACAAAGGGATTTGTTTTATAGTGAACTGCCTTTCTATTATGGAAACAAAGTCTAAACTTCAAAGAACATGGCTGCCAGAAAGACATCAGGAAAGCACTTAATGTTAAATTTTTTGTTCTAGATCAACAATAATAAAAATGCCTATGTGACTAAAAAATGTCTGAAATGTTATGCCTTTAATTTCTTGGAACTGGAATCTGATTAAAAATCAGTGTCATTTGTCATTGGAATCTGATGTCTGCCTGAAGGTTTATTCCATGAATCTTAGTTACTGTTTAGTGATGTAAGATACAGCTCAGGTGAAATTTCTCATCTGCTGTTAAAGAAACAGCCTTTTGATGTTGACCAGTGCTATGAAACACAGCATAGTCTGCTATAAAAGCCATGGCAAAAGCATCCATGGGTTCTACATTTATTTTTGTCTTAGCTATGAAAAAAAAAGATTCCAGGGATTTAATTCCAGTCTCCATTTGGCATGTGGACCAGAATGGAAGGATCTTACTTAAGAAAGTGCACCATGCAACTTCCACTAAGCTCATTGTAGCAGGACATTAGACATGACAGGTGTAGAATGACATTTATCTGCACAGTAATCTGAGCATCCTTATCTAGTACAGCACTTTATGAGGAACTTAGTGAAGACAAACTCACTAGGATTTTGCTGGTAGAATTTAGGCAGTTGAAGACCTATGGATGCATAAGTCTCCTCAGATTCATGACAATATTATCACCAAGCCATGACTTCCCTTTGCCCTATGCATAGGGTTTCTGTTGTCCTGTGCAGTTCTCTGTCCTGGTTACCTTCCCAACCCATCATTTTTGCACATGTATTTTCGTGTAGAGGATACAAAGCACAATGGCATCTCTCTTGTATTGTTTAGATTCTCACTGTTCCCAAACATACCATCCTGTGTTTTGGTTTTAGGTGGCAAGGAAACAAATATAATATTACATAAAAAGAAAAATTTGCATAAACAGTGAAAAGAAAATATTAGACACACGCTACTAAAAATATATTTTCACATTGTTTCTGTACTGAAATGACTGGCAAAGTTAAGTAGAAGATGAAGCAGAGTTCTTCTCATATTTTGAATTTCTTATATTTGTAGGTCCTAACTTTGTTTCCACAACAGATGAGATACTGGTTTTAAAGTTGAAATAAATGTATGTATTTTGTGTGCTCTACCTTAGAGGCTAAAAATAGAATTACTCTCCTAAGTAGGAAATAATGATCTGATGCTGCTTCAGATCAGATTGTGCTGAATACCATAGTTTTGACCTACTTTTAATTAAATTGTCACCATAGTGGATCTTTTGAGTAACATTAAGAATAATAGGGAATAATCATTAAGTAGCTATTAAAAAAATTTCCTAGTACATTGTCTTGCAAACGGTACATGTGCTAGTTGATTGGTTATTGCTCAAGCTCAGCACTTTTTGCAGTTTGCCATGAGTTTTTGCAGATTTGGAGACATTATTATAGTTCATACTATGGATTTCTGCAAAATCTTTTAAATTAGACTTGTTAATTACTTTATATGAGTCTTTAGAAAAGCCTCTATGTATACTTATGCTTGCAAGTAAGAGTTTTTTCCAGGTATGTAAGTACACAAAAAAAAAAAAAAAGCAGACACAAAATAAACATTCTTTCAAAAATGGAGCGTGTGTGTTTATCAGTAAAACACCCAAACAAATTTATTAGCATTGTATCCCTGTCACAAAGCAAGGAAACAAATTGCTTACAAGTTACTACTGGGATTTACAAAGTAGTAAGGCAGAAACAAGCCCTTGATGCTCATTGTCTGCTGACTTGATGTATGAATCAAATTGTTTGTTGTCCACCAGCTCTCTTGTAAGCATATGTGCAAATGTTTGGCAAGCCTATGTGTCAATGTCACATGTGTTCTTTGTTCATCCCTTGCACAAGTCTCATCTTCTCAGTAGTTTTCCACTTTGTTTTTACAGTAGTAGTAGTAATAGTAGTTGTAGTAGTAGTATTTTCAGTCTGCTGCCTATATTGCCTTTTTCTGCCATCAGTCTTCAACAAGGCTAAGTGCTGAGTCCTGCCCTTGGGTCACAGCAGGCCAAGGCAGTGATACAGGCAGGGGCAGAGTAGCTGGAAAGCTGCCCAGCAGAAGATGACCTCAGGGTGCTGGTTGACAGCAGCTGAACATGGGACAGCTTGTGGCTGAGAAGGCCAGCGGGATCCTGGCTCGAATCAGAAATAGTGTGGTTAGCAGGACCACATCAGATATTTCTTATATCAGAAAATGTGGAAGGGTTTGTCCTGCTCCATTCAGCCCTGCTGAGGCCACCCTCAAATTCCGTGCCCAGTTGTGGCCCCCTTACTGCAGAGCAGATACTGAGGGGCTGGAGCATGTCCAGAGAATGGGAACAGAACTGAGGAAGGGTCTGGAGCACACGTCCTGTTGAGGAGCAGCTGAAGGAGCTGGGGGTCTTTAGCCTGGAGTAAAGAGGGCTCAGGTGTAAAGTTAACACTCTCTACAACTGCCTTGAAAGAAGGGGGTAGCCAGCTGGGGGTCAGACACTTTTCCAGGTAACAAGAGATAGAACAAGAGGACAGAGCCTCAAGTTGCACCAGCTGAGGTTCATTTTTCTGAGCATCAAGAACAATTTCTTCTTGGAAAGAGTTGTTAGGCATTGAAACAGACTGCTCACAGAAATAGTGGCGTCACCATCCTTAGACTGGTTCAAGAAGTAACTGGATGTTGGACTTAGTGCTGTGATCTAAGTGACGAGGTGGTGATTGATAAGTGTTGGACTCGATGTTTGAGGTCTTTCATAGCCTAAATTATTCTCTTACTACACAGTCTTCTTCCTGATATTTTAATGTTTCTAAGTTATGTTTCAGGTTTCTAGTATGTCCTGTATATCATACTACTTTCGCTTCCTGCCATCTTTTGACCTATTTTGTCATTCTTTGTCATTGTTACCTTAATTTTTGATGTTTTCATGCCCACTGCTTGTACTCTGGAAGAATACAGCCAGTGTATGTTTACTAGAAGGGATGGGGTAGTGTCTAAGAAAGAAAATTCCCTGCATTATGAGAGTTGATTTGAACTTCTCAGAGGCTTAACAAGAACATTCTATTCTCTACTGACCACTGGATGCTCCAAGGTTTGGATGTTCATATTGTTTTAAAATCAACTTTTAGACTTCTCTGTAGCAGATCCAAGAGCACATGAGGTATATAGAGGTTACTTGCTTTCCATGCGCATTATCAGGTGACTTAGCCACTTAATTACCATAAAATTACTTCCCTTTAAGATGCTGCCTCAGTGTAAGACAGATGTAAAGTAATAACATGGAGAATTTCCTTTAGTAGTAGCTGTGTGAGAGGAGATTGTTCAGAATATGCTTCACCAGGTGCCTAGATCTTAATCCAAATGTAAAAAGGTTACCAGTCAACAGTTTGATTGTATATACTTTTTCAAAGCCTAAGGAAAGGAGAGGCAATAGTCTTCTGTGTTAGAGAATTTGGCTTGCAATCGGAATATTTGAAGATTCATCACCATTTTTTGCCAGTATGACACTAAGGGCGTACCATTCACGAACAAAATACAGAAAGTGTTAAGACCTAGAAGGTGTCCCAGAGCATTGCTTGGCTCAGATTTTTAATTTCGTCTTTCTCTGGCCACATGAAATTGAAATATTTGGCCACTGTGTTCCTCCAACCGAGGACTTTCTAGTTGCTGCACAAGCGCTGAGTGTATCTGTTTAGTTTCCCTTCAATGGCTATATTTTCTAACCCTTCAGATAATTAAATATAATTTTCCCATTAGTGTGTTAGCCATGCCAGTGGATATCTATAGCACATTTTGTTATTATGTAATGTACTGCTTCATTAGTCATGCATGCTGTGGCATTCTTATACATGTATAGTCTTTTAGGCTTTGTTTCTGCATTTGCTGTTACCTTTAACAGCTCGGTTTCTGCAGTTGCACAACTTTTCATATGCTGTGAGCTGATGTTGTTGGACAGTTAGTACAGAAATGCAGAATCCCGTATTTTACTATGTAATAAGAGTTCAAGGGTGTGAATCTGAGGTCATTTACAGCATATCACTCATTTTTAACAGAAAAGAAAGAGGTGAAACCTGGTGATGTAAAGTACACCTGCTCAGTAAAGTACACCTTTTGTAAAACTGTTGCAGGAATTGTAAGGCTTTGGTCATCTAGTAATTTTTCTATGACAGTACTCCATTTGAGTTTGAAGTATTTCAAAACTTCAGCTAAACAATTCATTTATACCTGTTGGTTAAAAGTATCTTCCTTCTGTGTTACTCTTCTGAAACAGGTAAATTTCAGTGGAATTAGCACCTGTTAAATACAATATGTTAGAAGGTACACACAGGGCAAGATCAGCCTATGAATCTTAAGTTTTTACTAAGGCAGTTTACTCCATTTCTTGGCATTGCATTTAGCAATAATTTTTTTATTTCATAAAGGTGTAGGGCACTCTTAGACTATGATGGGTCCTTCAGAAGGGGCTGTCCAAAATTGGGACCTGCTGTGCAGCTGAATGGACAGCAAATTCTGAACGGATAGCAAATTCTGAACAGCTATCTGGGATATCTGTGTAGCAGTCATTAGATTGCAGTGACAAAACCATGTAGTCATAATTTAAAAGATGCATAAGTACATTATTATTTAATAAACTGTTAATTAGTTCTTGCTTACCTTCATTGTAAAAATGTACCCAAATGTCCTAAAACTATACTTGAGGGCAATTTATGTCATAGAATCATAGATTCTGCTTTTATGTATTCACAGTTTACACAGCTTTATGTAAGGTTTAGGGTTTAGAGTAAGGTAGAAATAGCAAACAAAAATGAGAGTCTGAAATTCAAAGATCAAGTACTAGTAGTAGAACCATGCTAATCCTCTCTTACACCTTAGATGTAGTCCCAAAAATAAAAGCAATGCCTGAGGAAAGATGGGACATGCCTACCAAAGTACTGCCTCCCATAGGAAAAACTGGAGGTTATGGAACAGAACTAGGGAAATTCAGAAAGGGAAGTGGGACTGTGTAAAGCAGTATACAGTGTGTATTTCTTTCAGGATGCTTTTTTCATGCAGTACCAAACATGCTCTTAATGACTGTATAATTTTTATACCACATTTCCTAAAAAGAAAAATTTGCATGAGCATTTATTTGGTGACTTGTCTTTTTTAGCCTTTCCTAAGGTTGGCTTTTAGTGATGTAGGAAGTTGAGGAAGACAGGTAGGTAGGATTTAGGTGGAAATGGATAAAAATAATGCTGTGTAGTCTTCTTCCTACCTCACTTTGATCTTAGCTTTATTGTATTTACTATAGATTAAAATGAGATAGTTCTGGAAATTGACAATTTACCTCAACTTTTTATTAATGGTGTAGAGTCTTAGAAATGCAAACCTCTACAGAAGTTCTGAGAACAGAGCTAGTACTTGTTTACATTTAGTTTTACACACTGAAAATTGATTTCATTTACTGGACTGGTGCCTTTTAGCACAGAGGGCACTTGTGTCAATTATTCTGGCAGCTCTGTGAGGCAGGAAAAATCCTGCTACAGCAGCTTTAGCATTTTGCATATGTGCTGTTGAAAGTCAAGCCAGCTGCATGTTTTCTTAAAGATACAGAAAGTAAAGGCTTTTGTTTTTCAGCAAGTGGTCAAAATTAGTGCTAGGGTTTTTTAGGAGAGTGGCCTCATCAACGGGCTCAAAGTTTTGCAGAACAACTAAAAAACTCCAACCCCATCTGAAAACCATACCCAAAACCCCAGCAATAGTGTGGAGTATATCCCCACCTCACTCCACAATAGCTAGGCTCCAAGGGACAGAGACACATCAAATCTTACAAAGTATCTTGTCTAATTATCCTTAGTCATAGACTTTGTTTTAGGTTTCTAGTTTCTCTTGCACTGCCATTGTCTGTGTTTGAAACAGAGCATTTGGAGAGGGTCATATCCATGAGCTATTTTAATCTTGAGGAAAAGACTTCTTTTGCATTAAACCTCAGAACTTTGGGATTGAAAAGGTGTAAATGTTTATGGTTACTATCATAACAAAATCTGTGTTGTTATTGAGTGCAGTGAGAAAGCATTTGTGAAATGTTGCTGCTAAGGCTTGCTTTTACAGCTGTGGTTACACTGAAATCACCAACAAACTTTTATGTTAAATAACAGAATTTGTAAACTTAATCTTGAGTTTTGTCCATTCCCTATTCCCTATACTCTTATTCTTTCTGTAGAGATGTATTGGCTGGCTGGATGATAACAAATCATCTTCACTGGTTTTATACTGATCTTTCTATCAGTGTCAATAATTACTTCTATCTCCACACGTTTGGTTTTATTTAGAGATTTGTAACATAGTGTTTCTGGTATGGTGCCAGTCAAATCCTTTCTCCTCAGCAGTGTGTTTCAGAGGCATTCTGCTCTCCAGAGATTTCTGTGCTAAAAGTGTCTCTCAGACTCCTAAGCACAGGGTTTGATAGTGTGCTAGTGAGTATTAATTCAGCACTTTGCTACATCAGTTTTGCCTGCTGAGTTTAGTACTGCTGAGCAGACTAGTCTCATTTTTAACCTCAGAAAGGAAATGATGTTAGAAATTGATTGAACGCTTTCTACCTTTGTCTGCCCATGCCCTACTGCCTGCACCTGATCAATTAGGCTGTACACTGAACATAGTTTAATATTACAGAAATACATCCTATGGATTTGTTCCTTAGAAAATGCTTCTTTATTATCTGATTACTTGGAAAAATCTGACCTCAAAGATGCTGGGAAGTAGTAGCTCATAGGTGGAGGAGGGTGTTTTCATTGAAGTGTCTGAGTGTCTGCCTCATATTGAAAGTGCTCCAAGATCTTAATTTCTGAAGTTAAATTCAAGTAAGTTTTGGTGGTCTGTCTTCATGAGGTGATGTAGCCCTAGGAAAATAAAGCTCAGTATTAAGCTACCTGTTCATGGTGACTGGAGTCATACTCAATTTATTAAAGAACTTTACTGATTAAAATAGCTGTGGTCTGCTTATTAAGCTTAGGAGTCTCACTTCCTTGCTTGATTTCTATATGGGAGATACATGTAAGAAAGTACAGAGTCAGGCTACTCCCATAATCCTACTCCTGCTGCTTATTTGGAAATGTGGACCGACAATACCTTTGACAAGTGCTTTCTTTCAAGGGCACTGTTAGCACTTCCATAGCCTGGCAGCTTCCCTGCAGGTGGCTGCAGGCTTGGACCTTGTCATAGGTGATGTAAAAATAATTACTTTGCATAAAGATTGCATTAAAAATAATTACTTTGCTCTTGGTGCTGACTGGGAAACGAAGTCTTCCTCTGCTTCTGGTCAGCGTGGAGATCACAGGCGTGTTGCTAGATGCTGGTAACTTGTCCTGACGTCAAGGGAGGTCCACTGCCAGCAGCTCATTACATACTCATTGCCTCAGTAATGCACCTTCTGCCTGTCACTGTAGCAACCCCCTGGAAAATTACCTCAGCAGCCACTAAAATTCATTTTTATTAAAACTAATTGCAGATATAATTAACTTTTGAAACTTGGTCTGTATTATAAATATACTCAGAAACCATGTATTTTCCATTTTCTTTCCTTTCTGTAATGCCTAACTGAGTAGATACTGTTTGGATGAGGGGCCATATAGCTACAGTGTGACTCTTAGATTTTTTAGTAGATGGTGAAAATGAGCACTTGAGTACAATGTCGCTGAGACCTAAATGTCTTGCACTGTTGCTAGTACACGACCTGTACAACCTAATTTCCTGTGGTAATGCTGGTGGTTACTCACAGCTGGACTAACCCTCAAGATGGCTTCCAGGGTGTTTCCAACACCCATATTGTTATTATGACTTTAAAATTTGAAGCTAATAAACAAAAAATACCTGGTCTGGTCAATTATTGGCTACTCTCCTTTTGGGTAAGCTTGTAGCTATGTCAAGTCTTGTGGTTTGTTTTCAAGAGTGCATGTGTAGCCCAGTTGTACTACACATTGGAGAGTTAGGTGCGTTGGTAAGACTGATTGCAGTATTTGTTAATTCACTTTGAGTTGGGCATCCCCCCTAAAACACACTGTGCATATCTCTTAGGTGTTTAAATTTTTTGTTTGTGTATAGGATTTGTTTGCGCCAGAAGGCAGTATAGTTAGGGCTGCATTAGCTAAGTGCTTTAGAACCACTCTGAGTTTACTAGTAAGTAGATACGTACAAGAGCCCATAAACATCTTCATTTTCATTTACTTCTCATCCATCTGCATTCAAAACCCAGCACATTTCGCATAGCATGGCTACACAAGTTCTCTTCTGGTTGCAGATAAGCCAGTGGAGGAAATAACTCCACACTGCTTTCCTGCTGGAGTTTATGGACTTGCCACATCCCAGGACATATCCATCAAATAAACCATAATTGGAACAATTTCAGTAGTGTTTCTTCACTGTTCCAAATAATTTTGATGGAAACATGTTATCATGCAATTGCACAAGTGAAAGAGCTGGCAGCTGGGGATGGTCAGAGGAGCAGCTGGAGTGGTCTGGAACCAACAGAGTAGAAAGCAGAAGACAGTTGGCATTAGCTAGCACTTTTGACGTTTTAATTTAAAGTTGCCGCCTAATAAAGTAATTTAAGAATAAATAAATTACTAGTTTAATAAATTGTAGGATGTTTAAAACATATGTGTGCAATGCTGCACTTCCATAGTAATCAGGGGATTTCTTTAAACCCCAGATTTCATAAGGGCAAAAAAAGTCTTAAATATGCAATTCTTTTGGCACAAGGAAGATTTGAAAGTGTAAGTCTTTATTGTGACAGTAAAGCTGTGGTAAGCCAAATAATAAATTTTCAATGTTACAGGAACAGTTAGAATAGTAGTGTGTGAAAAATGCGTGTGCTGCTCGTATGTCTTTAAATATTAATTTTATTGTAGTTGTCTTTTGTTTTTATGTAGTCAGCTGCATTTACTTACATATTCCCTCAGCATTTTGAAATAGTGACTTAGCTCAACAACTAGTTGTTCAGATAAATGAGACTGTCACCCCAACCCTTTTAATGCAATGCAAAAATCCATTCTTTTTCTTCATAAGGAGAAAATGCCATGGGGTTTGTCTGTGTGGTACCATAGATGTAGAGATGTAATGTAATGTTTTGTAATTAATATACAAGTTATGATAATGTATTGAGCTTATGTGTGTTGATTTGCACTCATTGGTATTTTAGGAAGCTTGCACCTGACTGAAAAGACATTTTATGTCTGTCATATATCAAAAGTCTTCAGAAATTGATATAAAACAGTGCGTAAAATGGAAAGACCCTGATGTCAATCCCAATGACAGATGTTCTTAAAGAAAATAGAGTTTTTAAAAAATTCTTACTTAATTTTAGAGGTTATGTAAATTTTAAAAGAAACTTGCAGCATTTTTAGTGAATTTACAATATCTCGAAGGCAACTCTGTGTTGCTGCTGCTGGCAGAGCTTTCAGTTTGATTTTCAGAAACATGCTTAATGCCCCTGAAGTTGATAGCAGAACACAAAGTTACGTATCTTCATGGGGTAACCGGAACTGTAATTGTCTGCAGAACTGTCAGTAGCAGAAAATACCTGTTCCTTTGCTTCAGAGCAAGAGAGCAAAATTTGATTTCAGTCTGAATTCCAGCACAAGTAATTTTTCAGCAGAAATGTCTGTTAAACTAAAATGTAAAGAAACTCCAATAAAAACAAAACCAAACAAAAAAATGGCAACAACAACAAAAACAAACAAACAAAAAAACCCAGCACCAAACAGAAAAACCACAAATCAAAATTAAAACCATTTTTTTTCTATCTAGGAAGAATTTCATTGGCAATTTGCTGTATGGTCAAAGCATTAAAATTGCAATGATAAAAGACTTCAAGTTGTACAACAAAACCTGGGGTATTTTTATTTAAATAAATTGATGCAATAATACATTCATTTATTAAGTTTTAAGGTAGAAGAAGAAGTGGTTGGGGCTAAATATTACTGGAAAACAAAAAAAAAAAAAAGGAGGATGTATTCTAAATGGCTTTTGTTAGCCTGTAAATTATGTTTATGATTGTCAAAAAGATTTTCTTTTTGGTGCATCCTTCTGATTTTTTTTTCTATTAGATACTTCTGCTGGTTTTGACATTAATTCCTTGATTCTGGGTTTGAATGTATAATTCAGGACAGTTCTTAGAGGGCCCAACAGTCTTTAATCTGTTAAGTGAAGAAATCCAGGGATTTAAGTAAGACTCCATAAGCATACATAAGGACTCTTCTGTGGACCTTGTAGGCTCTGTAGGGGGCTGCAGGTGAAAAGAGTGAAAAGGTAGTGACCTGAATCTGGTTACTGAGTGAGCAGAACTTGAGCATAAAGGATGAGGACAAGGAAAAGGTAAGTATTTTTTAAGGATAAAGTAATGTTTTGGAAACTTCGGACCAAAAACCCCCATAAGGCGTCATCTCCTCGTTTATTGGTTTCTAGAAACACAAATGAGATGTAACAATTTAATAATATCTATCGCTTTGCTCTATCACCATACTAAATCAGCCAGATGTGCATTGCCAGATACCTTAGTAACATGTCCACTGTGCAGAGGTGCAGTAACCAGGCTCACCTTGGAGACTGCAGCAAAAGCTTGCCAAAGGAATGCAACAAGACAATTGTGTAAATGGGGCACTTCTCAATTTGTTCAGTTAAAATTCTCTCGCTCTTATGAATACCACTGTAGCATGTAATGACTGGCAATGCCTCTTTATCTTCCAAAATTTCATCACAAAATAAAACTAATTCTTCTGTGGATAGGAGAGAATAAAAATCTAGTTCAAGGTCTGTCTTTTCTTACAGTAATAGTTATGAATTTCATTCACTTTTTTTTGGTTATTTTTTCCTTTTCTGTCAACAAATTGATGACGAGCTTGTTCCTGCTGCTTTTTGTGTAAAAACACCCTGAGGGCAGATCCAGTGCTCAGACTCTGAAGCCTTTTCTTACTGCCAGAATGCAATTGGCATTCTCAGAAAATATTTTCACACTAGTACCTTCTGGCTTACCTGAGATACACTGTTCAATATGTCCTTCTCACATTGGTATTTACTATTGAATTGCTCCTGCATTAATAAAGTCGTAGTGAAGGAAATTTGATAATTTTATAATTTAGCCAGTAATAATTTGGCTCTTCCCCAAAGCTAACAAATTCTTATATATTTTTACTGTAAGGTAGAAATTAAACTTTTTTGTTTCTGTCATTGCTCAGGATAACTTCTCACTATTTTATTAAAACGTAATTCAGAGCATCCAGAAAAAGTCAGATTATTTATGTGTGAGTTTATTTTAAAAGAGTGTCTTCAGTAATTTCTGCAGGGAATAGAACGTGTTCAGAAGTTGGTGACACTTCATCATAATTTAATAAATTACAAGACTATTGTTCTCATCCCCTAGAATGAATGAGGAGATCCCGACATTAGTTTGTCTTCTCAGTGGCTAACTGTAGATTATTTTTCTGCTGTGAACGACCCAAATGTCAAAGAACTTGGTTTCCTGCAGCAGTCTTTCTGCCACTGTGGGGAGAGCATAAGCTTCCTGGTGCACTGACTTCATGAGACGTCCAGCTCCTGGACACACACATGGGTACCTTCTTTCTTTGGAGGATGTTTTTTGTGACAGCTAATTAAAACCTTCAGTACACTGGTGCTTTATGGTTGAAATTCACCATTAACCAATAAGCAGAATAGTTCTATGTCGTAGTTACCGAATCTTTAATAGCAATTTTAGGTTATTTGCAGGGCAGCTGGAGTGTGTTTCAAGTACTGCAGGTTTATCAGCCTAATCAGCAATTTCAGTGTGAATGCAGGACTTCAGGTGCCAGAGATCACTCTAATTAGTTTGTGCTGCCTTCTGGTAACAAGATCTGGAGAGTGTTGTAATTGCCAGTGGTTGGGCTTTTCCATTTTTAATTTAGTCTCAAAACAGCGCTCTTTATCCTTCTGTCATTTTATAACTGGTAATGATCTATTACCAATCAGTAACACCAGACTGCTGTAGATTGCTATCTATTCTATTGCAGTCCATTGTTCTTTGGAAGGTTCATGTTAGTTTATCTAGGTGTGTGTATGTAGTCACTACAGACTGAATATCAAGAAATATATTACCTGTTCCAAGGAACTTTGTATTTTTCACACTTTGTGTAATACTGTGTCTCTAAATTTCCTAGAATTATGTAATTGACAGCTTTGGTGAATTTACACGTGAAAGCCAAGCAAAGTTGTATGGGAAAAAAATCCCATAATAGTTATACTACCTTTCTTGTGGAATTAGCTTGAACCTGTGTAAATGGGGATGGAGTACATTTTTATATTTTGTCCCCTCTTTTCTGCCGATAATGCTTTTTTTTTTTCCCTCTGTTGTACTACTCCCTACCCCACAGCCCATTTCCTTCCCAAGTTTTCCCTTCTCTTTTCCTTGGTGGGATGATGGTGTCACTGTCTAGCATTCCTGTTGTTTCTCCCTGTTTATAGCTATCTTAATGACTTGGACCGCATAGCAGATTCCACCTATCTGCCAACCCAGCAGGACGTACTCAGAGTTCGAGTCCCAACAACAGGGATCATTGAATATCCATTCGACTTACAAAGCGTCATTTTCAGGTAGGAAAAAAGGGTTTTGCACACACTTGCTTGGTTTCTTTTGTTTCCTTTTTCATTAGCAATGCCAAGTAAAGATATTGGTTTAAAGTACATAAAAAGCAATTATTCTGTTTCTAAAATTTGAGCTTGGTCAATTTATCTTCATTTAATTGTCCACATATATTTAGGAGCTCGTGTTAAAGATGTCAGAAAGAGCAAAGGCAATTAGGTTTGTTATTTCTGAGAGTGGTTTTTACTGATAGAAAATCTGCAATTCATCTTTCCAATAACATACATGGAAGTTTCACTATGCATAATGATTCGAAAATACGTCTGTATGTCTTTGTTATTCATGTAAATTATGGAATAAAAGGTTACCATTTGTGCATTTGATTTTTAGAGAGCTATCACACTACTTTAGTGCAAGTACAGTTGTTTAAAAAAAAACTATGGAACTGTAATTATGAGTTAGACACCTGTGTTTTCACTGAAACACAAACATGATTTTTGATTTAGTAGATACATACTGTTTTCTATTTTTCTACTTAAAATGGGGCGGCTTTAACAAGTTGTGGATTTTGATTCTGATATGTGTGTGGGGAAAAGGTGGTCCACCATCATTTTTGTTTGTGTCTGTTGCTGAATACATGGGGCATACATTGCCAAATCATTGCTCATGAGACTTTTATATCTCATAACTCTGAAGGGTTTGAGACTCACAATAGTTCAAATACAGAAAACCCATCAGACTTAAAGCAAGCATGATTAACTATCTGCTTAAAACAGACTCTGTTAAATATCAGTGGAAAAAAAATCATTAAGGAAACCAAACCAAACTGTATTTTTAACTAAATCCTTGAATTTTGTTGTGTTTGTGGTTGGGTGTTTATCTGTTAAGGTGTTCATGGAATTGATGTAGTTGTTAATTTTGCAGAATGGTGGATGTAGGAGGCCAGCGATCAGAAAGAAGAAAATGGATACATTGCTTTGAAAATGTCACATCTATCATGTTCCTAGTAGCTCTTAGTGAATATGATCAAGTGCTTGTGGAGTCAGATAATGAGGTAAGCAATTGTCAGCAAAATCCATGGGTTAAAAAAAAAAGTTTCACCAATCCAGTCCCAGGTGTTTTCAAAATGCGTGTACAAGCAATCGTGCACAAGTGACACCCAGAGGAGTGAGAAGCACTTTAGGGGTCAAAGGGGAGGAGGGGTTCAGTCCTCAAGTAGGGCTAAGCTGATCCACTCCATTAAGGATTCAAAGAAGTGACTATTTTGTGTTGACAAGGAATACAGTTAAATACAGAGGAATGTTTGTTCAGTTACTGTTATAAGCAGAGGTACAATAATAGATGCTGTAAATAAAGAAAATATTTTTAGATTCCTAAGGAACAGACCCTGGGGAGTAAACTCCATTCCTTTGACTTAAAGCCCAAGGTGTATATTGTGTTTTTATTTCAAAAAAACAAGAAAAGTAAGCAAGTGGGTGGGCCGAGGGTTCAAAGCACACTATTAATTATTTTGAATGCAGATATGAGTGAAGACTAAGGACGATTTTTTAATGTTGAGGGTATTTTGTCTCTCCTGAGGGCTCTTTTTGTTACTCATCAAACTTTTATGAATTTTACTCATTTGCACTGTCCTGTGCCAATCTTTCAGCACATACTTTAAAAGCTAGATGGAAAAAGGAGAACATTTGACAATATCTTCATGGCTGCATACAAGTTGCACTGTTTAAGACAGTGGTTGACGTAAAGTAAAACATGTGTCCCTGGACAGACAATCACATTTTGTATGTTGGATTTTCTTTAGGATTAATTTTTTTTAAAAGCCTTGGAGCTCTGGAAACTTTTATATTTGTAGTGTTTTCATAAAACAGATTATTGTTACATTAATTGTATAATTATCTGTGTCATTCAAAGCTGAATTTCCAGAAATTATGATGTAGTCTGCACCAGCTTCATCTCTTGGAAGCTAGATACCTGTAGTTAAAAAAGAGAATGTCAGACTTGCTTGGTTTCAAGTAAAACTGGAAATGTCTGATTCTGTCTTTTTCTGTTTGCATTTTTCTTTTGTAGCCACAAAGTCAACACACAAAATACTAAGCATTTTAATTGTACAAATCAAAGCAAAATTTATTGGAAATTGCATAAAGAAAAATTACTTATGATAATTTTCAAATACTATTCTAACTATCAAAATAAGCTTCATGGAAGTCAAAACCTTCTTGTAGGTGGTTTTTACACCTCACTACTGAACTATTTATGTTTCTTTTTAACAACAGAGGAAAACTTCTGAACCCTTTTGACTTTTAGTTTAAAATGTATTAATGACTTTAATTCAAACCAGTTTTTATTCTGAAGTCATACATACATAGCCTAGAAGGCTTTCCAGCACACTTAAGTCTGTGTTACTCTTAGCTGGAAAGGATCCACTCTTAGAGCTGAGCACCAATCTGGGCAGCTTAAGTTTTGGCTTTCAGCAAATGTGTAGCCTGTCTGCCTAGATTTTGTTGGTATGCCAGGACCCTGCCTTCTTCCCTTCTTTTTCTCTCCCCTGTATCTCTAAACATTGCAGTTCCAGAATTAATGGAAGAATGTGTCTGTTTATTCCACATGAAGCAAAACACAGTTTGTATGAATGTGGGTGTGGCAGAAATATGGCTTTAAATGTGTTTGTTGACACCTTGAATTAAGAAATTCAACCTGCAAAGATTTCTTTGTTCTTCAGTGAGGTGTGAGAACCTCAGGAGGGGAGACAGTGATTTAACATGAAGACTTTGGTAACCAGCCAAGAGATGCTTTTCATACTTATCTTCAAATTGTGGAACAGTATTGAAATTTTAGCACCAAAGTGAAGGGAGTGTGTGTAAATGCTTTACTTTCTTATGATGTATGCCATGAGTGTGATACTAGGATAGAATCTAATCATTCCTTGGTCTGTGTGCCTCATATTGAAATTAAAATATCTGACTTGACAATTTACAGTGTTCTGCTATTTCCTTTTCGTTGCTTTCGTGGCCTGATTAAACTATGATTTTTGTAAGGTGGCCTACTTTCTTTTCTTAATTAGTCCACTGCATATTGCCTGAGCTCTTATTTCCTGTAGTACATTTTTACAAAGAAAAGTGTAGTGTTTAATCATTTGTGTCATCCTTTTCAGTTAATACAGTTTTTCATTAATATAATTTTCATGAGTAAATAGAAATCTGTAAAAAGTACTATTTTCTGTTTGGGCTGATGGTGGTTATATGACCTTCCTCATTAGAAAATAAAGACTCTTAATTTTTATTTCAAAATGTAGTTCTTGATGGATGGTCAGTTGTAAATCTGTTTCTTTCCTTGTTTACCTTATTCAAGAGAAATACATTTGGATTATAAATCAGATGAGGTTACACTTAGTTGGGAGTCTTTGTTAGTGTTTCTTGCTGGATATATGTGATGTAGAGGTGGGAACTGTTTCTATTTTCATGCTCTTGAAGGAGTTAAGAGTTAAAAGTTCTGAGAAATATAACTTGTATAAGGGGACATACACAGAAAATAAGACCAGAGTTCAGACTGCCTGTTAATCAGAGACATGTGCAGGATGCCTTCTAAATCATCTGTGAAATTGCACTCCCATGACAAATATCTGAAAAGTTGGGAGCTTCAGTCCTGAAAATAAGCATGCTTGACTGTTCAGCTGTATTTTAGCTTATTATTTCTCTAACAGGAGATACTCAGACCCAATGGCATATCTTTTAAGTGTGCGTCTGGATTGTACATACTTGATTCTGGTGCATAAATACAAAACAGGAAGAGTCAGTAAGGATGGTATATTTTAACACATCCTGCAAAAATTCCAGTTGATGTACAGTCATTAAGTACTTCTAATAAATGCAAAGGAGAGATAGCTAACTGTTCCAAATTCTGCCCTTATTAAATAGAAAGTCCGTCTATGTTCATTGCTGAAAATGAGGACAAAATTTGAACCAGAGGACATAATATACTAATTACATTAATAGTACTGTAAATTAAGTAAATATTCCATCAGTCTGATGTGATGTGAAAAAGGACAACATGTTATAAATTAAATTGTTAGATGTTTGACCTTTTCAGTTTTTCAGAAAACTCCAGTAGGATTAGAGGTGAGATAAAAAATGAAGGAGTCATCTCTCTGTTAAATGGATTTATGATATATTATGTCTTGTGGGTCATGCTCTGGCTCTGAATTATGCCACCAAATTTGGAGAAATGGGCTGTTTTATCATATGGCACAGTTTATAACTTTTTCTTATGTTCAAAAGCAACTTTTTTTTTTAAATAAAGTTTTTTTTCCCCTAGATTTCCAGGATATGCTGCATTTTAATATGTGTTAGAGGTAGCTCCTTTCAGCATATCATCTCAGTGCACTAATTTGCAAAATGAGTTCCAGTTTTTTAAGAGAACCATAACCACTTGCAGTTATGGAAGATCTAGAGACATAATAGTATATCTGTAAAATGAAGTTCTATTAAAAAGTGTTTTTCATTATCTTTGCACAGCTAGTTAAGTACTTAGAAACAGCAAAATAGTGAACAGTGTTTATTGAAGCTTGTACATATTTATTGGTACACTAAAAGTCTTAAGGTATATAGGATTTCATATAGTTTGTATAGCTCTGTGGTGATTATGCATATGTTTTTATTCTTACAGGATTTGGAGGTAAATTGTGAGCCTCCTTGGTAAGAGGAGATTGTTATTAAGTAGAGTACTGTACCTTTTAAAAAAACCTGTTGTTTGAAAGCCCTTTTATGAGTTTGTACTGTGTTTTAAGAAATTACATTTGATTTAGCTGCAGCCAAAATTGGTAATTTTAACATTATAATGCCATGGAATTTCTCTTAAAACAGGAACACCTTCTCTTCCCTTTTATCATCAAACTGTCACTCAATTTTCATTAAAGTTTATTGAAAGTACCATCTGCTCATTCTTGTGGGAAAGGATTGTAATGTATGAAGCAGGCAGGAATGGCTTAAGAATTCTGAGATTTTACAATAATAGGAAAATTGATTTTTTGGCTTTAGAAATCCTGGACACATTATCCTAGAGGTCTTTTCCAACCTAAACCATTCTATGATTCTGTGCCTTCAAGCCTGTGTCTAGTACTGCCGTTACTTCCTGCCTGTTCTGCTTTCGCACATATTAAGGTGTTTTCTAGGATCTGTCTCTTCTGAGAGCTTGGCAAGTGCCATATTGGTCAATACACATTAAAAAAAAGATGCCATAAAGATGATTTCTCCATCTTTTGTTTACTGACCTTCACTTCCTTGCAATATGGTTGTCTGCTTTAAGGACGTGCATCATCTAACCTGGTATGATAACCAGATTGAATCTTTTTTATTCCAGTCTTGATCAGTCCCTTTTGAAATATTCTAACATAGATAGATTAGATGCATACATTTTTGCATGAGGTACAATTATCTTCACTCTGAACTGAAGGAGTTCCTCAGAAACTTGTCTAAACTTGCTCCATTGCTCTGCAGTGTTACATACAGTGGTGTAGCAGTCAGCTGTGAAAACTGCTCCTTACACTGGTTGAGAATTCTGCTGCTGTAACTTTATGCTCTCTTATTCTGTGTTCAGCATACCGTTGTCTTACAGCTTTTTATTCTTAATTTACAGACTTCTATTTCTGAAATGTAAAATAGTGGGTTCATTTACCAGTACCAGATGTTTACATGGCACTAGCAGTAAGAAGGCATAATTTTGTAATTGAGATGTGAACAGACCCAGTAGGTCTGGAGGTGGCTGGAGCAACATTTCCAATAGCCATTGCACATATCTTTCAGGAATTCAAGGGGTCTCAGACAACCTAGAACATCTGTATCTCTGGAACATGATAGATGAAAGGAAGAAGAGACCATCTGACTTGAGTCTCTTATGGAAGCAGCATGGACCTAAATACTCCAGGAAGAAAGCTGCTCTTAAAAATGTTTTGTCCAAAACATTACCAACAGGGGATCATTAAAGTGACTTAATAGTCTGTAAATACTGCGGCGTCAATAAAACTGTTTTTGACTTGGTGTTCTTGTATGAGGGCTGAAAGCAGAATTGTTTGTTTAGGGAGGTAGGATCTCCATCCTGAAGAGAGATGTTCAAAGCTTGACTGAACACAGCCATGAGTGAAATTATACAATGCCAAAGTTTCTCCTGCTGGGAGCGAGGAGTTGTACCTGATGACTTCTGTGTAAAGATCCACTCCAATGTAATTTCTTCTTTGATTCTAGAAAAAAAACGTTGTATGACATGTGAAAGGAGGGTTTTTTCTTTGTTTCCTTGGGGAGCATCTTTGTAGTCATGTCATAAAGTTTTTCCATAGCTTCTTTAAGACCACTGAAGAACCTGACTTTATTCGACAGTGGGTCTCTGCATTAATGTAGTTACCTTCACAATACTTAATTTACACTGAAGAGCTGTCTTGCAATTTTATAAGATGAAATCAGAACAGGATATTAAGAAATTTAGGGCTTCAGTATCTCAGCCTCAACTACAAATTGAAACTGAACGAACTTTGTAGAGTGGTTTTCTGCAATGTTTTGTGGTTCAAGTAACTGAATAAAGGCAGTGTTCTTTTGCTCGATGGAAAATTTTGTTGTTTGTAGTTTGCTTCACAGAGAAAGGATCAATGTTGCTTGGTTTGTTAAAAAACACTCCAGTTAAAATTAATTTATTAAAATTACATTAAAATAATTACATGAAACCCAGGATAGGTATTTTTACTGTTAGCTCATTTGTGTTTATACAGGTATGGAGATGCAGGCATACATGCTTACATTTTGAATCCAAAGTACATCTTGAAAACAGATGAGCCTAGACGGAGCTTGTGTAGTGTTCATTTGTGTAATACATTAACAGGTGACAAATTGGTACAGTGTTCCAGTCACACTTTGTTTTGAGGTAGGCAAAAATAAGAAATGGCATGAGGCTGTACAGAGTATGTTTACTCTTCAAAGAGGCAATTATCTTAACAACGTATTTCATTTTTTCATCAGAACTCTCATGCTGTTCACATCTGAGCATGCTTCCACTTCTCTTCCAGCACTGTGTTCCTTATTCACAGGTTAGTCATACATGGCTTAGCATGAAGGCTGAAGGAAAACAATTCTGAGATCAGAGGACTTGTGTCTTTCTGCATCATAAATAAATGTAATGCTTCAGTTGGCTGGTTTTTAATCAGCGGCCAACAATTCAGAACAATTGAGCATATGGCAGAGGGATAATACAAACTCCCAGTTAGAACTAAAATCCTCAAATAGTCTTCTTACTTATTTGTTTATTTTTTCCCATGGGAAATCAAATCTCCAGAACTGATTGTTTATTTGGAAACTTGGGAAAATAGCACATTAACTACCTGTGCCAAACCTCCTTACTGGATATATTATAGCTGTTCATACCTGTCCACACAAATGCATATTTCTTTCTGGCTTGTGGATAAAGACCCTTTTGAATGTAAACTATGAGTACTGGGAAAGATTTGCATTTGGAAGAGTCAGAACCTCTCTCTCTTTGATTGAAGTAGGTGGTTCTTAATGGAAATCGTGGGTTGGATAATAATGAACCAGCATACAGAGACTGCCAGAAATGCTGCTTGTAAATTTGCTACTGGCAAAGATGTGACTGCCACTTTTTTGGGGGCGAACCTTTCTCCAGAAAAGAGCTTTTTTCCGGGATGATATGATTTTATGGTATTTTCACTCATTTTTCTCAAATACCTGTAGATATTAAAAAATAGCCAAATCTGGCTGTCATGTTTTCTCATGAAAAATAATTTAAGAGCCATTTTTGCATTTAAAAAATACTTGACAGCAATACTTGAACCATGCTTTATGACTACTCTATAGGCCTTTTTTTTGGACAGTATTTTTGTTTTTTGATGGTTGTTGAACATGTTATTTTGACGATTTCAGCTGTCATTTGCTTCATCTATGTCTCTGCTGGGTACATAAAATTGCCATGTATTTTCAAGTGCAGTGCTGCAAATTGAGTTTGTGGCAGAGTTGAGAGCTCTTCTTCCAGGTGGTTTAAAAATACAGTTCTTATCTACGGAGATGTCTTCTAAGTCCTCTGCCAGAAGCTGTTTTCTTCAGGCTAGTAGTTTACAGAAAGATTGAAGACAGTGAACAAAATAAAGGAATTATTCCTGAGCTCTGTTTGAAATGACCTCTGACTGCATTTGTGTTACTCATCAAAATACTTGTACAGCCATTACCGTTTTTATTTAGATAACTAGTTACAGCAGTAGAGCTACAAGGTTATACTTCATACTGGTGGCAAAAATGCAAAGCACTTCCTATTTTGATATGGTACTTCTTTACTAGTGGAAGACTCAGCACTTACCTCCTGCTCCCTCATTTCCTGTACTATTTCCCAGCTTTTACGTAGCAGCTTCATTAAATTTTTAGCCAAGAAATACACTGTAGATCTTTCTGTACAGCTTGACATTGCTTCTATGAAAATAATTGCTGTAAGTCTTAGTTGGATAATGGAGACATTCCGAGTTAATATAGAGTTGTACATAAAAAACATTCATAATAAAAGGTTTTGTCAACCAAAATAATAGAATCCACTACAGTGACACTAACCTTCTGAAATATTAACCTCTTCTTTTTCTGAAGCTCTCTTGCATCAGTGTCTCATTTTCTACAGTTATCATCTCTGAATGGCCTCTGACTCAAATAAGCATTTTGGCCAGCATACACAAGCTACATACGCAGAGCAAGTTGTTCACCGAAAAATGTGTGTTTACCTCCTTGCCACCTTTTCTTTTACTGCATTCCAACAAAATGTAGTTCCTCAGAATCCGTGAAATTCTGATTTTTTTAAACAGACACTGCTTAAATTGCCAGCAATTTTTTAAAGATAAAAGTAACTAATACATTTTTCGTTCCGTGTGTGTGAGTTACAGTATGCCCACTAGATGCCACTCTAGATAATCATTAAGACAATAATGGGTGAAACTCCCCTAGTGCTTCTCTGTTGTTTTAGATTAATATTTTACCAAGTGTTTTCTGTCAAAGCACTGTTTGTTAGCTGGGAAATGCTGCTTTCCCTTAGCTTGGTATCTGCTGATACAGCTCTTAAATGCTGTTTTTAGCACTCTTGCAGGTATTCTTCAGGATCTGACAGTTGAGTGCTTATAAATTATCTCAATTTTGTTATTTCTAATTGCAGGAGTAATTGCATTTTTCCAGAGCATCAGATAGCAAAGAGAATTTCAGTGTTTACATCCAAACTAGAGTTCCATCATTTTAATAGGAAAATTGAAAGTGTACATATAAAAATAAAATGGGAAGGAAGTATACTCCTTTTTAATGGATTAAAACTTAAGGAAGAGTAAGTTTCTATTTGGATAAAAATGTGGGAAAACATGGCTTATACTTCTGCTTGTATTTATGTTAATGTTTAATGTTATACAAAAACTTTACAGCATAAAATCTTTTTTATAAAATGATATACATGATAGAAAGAAATGCCATGTTATTTTTGTTTCATAAAAATATGTTTCTAGTCATAAAATTTGACAGTCATGTGATTCATTAGTAAATACAGTGTTTTTTCTTGATATTTATTCAAATACTAGGATAACTTTGTCCAAGATTATGTAACCTGTTTATGGTTAACAAATTCATTATTGGAGTATGTCTGCTGTGTTTCTTACTTTGTTTCATAATAATGTTTTTACATTGGAGTGGCAACTCTGTCAGATTGTATGAATGATGGAGAATCTTACACTGGCATCTAACTATATCCTAACAAGAAACATAAAGGAACAGCTGATGATATCGATATGTTTTTATTTAATTTGGGATTGACTAGAGACAAAAGCTGAGCAGGGACATTGTCCAGCAGATCTTTAGGGGCGGTGAAGACAGTAATCCTGCAGCTCATTTTCCATGTGCCAAGCCAGGCAGGCTATGATGAGCTGTTGCTGCTGTTGAACAGGGGTTGCTGTTGTAGGTTGGCTTCACTGCTGACATTGGCCATCAGCTGCTGAGAAAGCCTTGAGCCAGACCTGTCTGCACATTTCTCTACGTTACTTGTTCAAGTTTCTATCTGCAGCAATACTGTAACATGAAACTATTTTTTGCACAAAAAATAGTGCATCCTGTTAAAGAAAAATTGTTTTCAGAACAGTCGATCAACCATATCATCTTGTGATTAATCAAACTGATTAAAAATATTATGGCATGTATATTTAATGAAGCAAAAGAGTGAACATGCAAAAAGGAGTGAGCTACCATTAGAAACAAATCAGTTTGAGACAAATTTTAGAGGATAATAAGCAGTGTTGTTGGAGGAATTAACTGTAGCATAAAAATTGATTTTATTTGCTGTGACATCTGTAAAAGTTGAATTGCCCTTAGTAATTGGATAAACAGAGATGAAAGATAGAAAGTTAGGCAGAGATTGATTAGTCAAAAATTAATCACTTTTTTTCTTAAACAATCAATCATAGTAAAATAAAATAATGAAACCATTATAGCATTTTAACCTGTTATGGCAAACTAGAGACCTGTGTTTCTTTATACAGGCAGATAAAATTTACTTGAAAATCTCTAGGCCTCTTTCAATTCCTATGAAACATCTGCAGACTACACATCTAAATGACAACATATCAAAATGTCAGTGTACTGTCCTTAACACATTTTGCTTTGATTTCCCTTTGAAATAATTAGCAAAGTCTTTATAAATATAACTTAATGTCCACCTGATCTGTTGGGAAAAGCGTGAAGGGCCCAGAGTCAATGTCCTGTGCAGACAGTGTGGGAGACCTGACCTTGTTTAGTCTGGTGAAGAAGATACTAATACTTGCCAACAGGTATTTCTGGAGTTGCACATGTGCCATGGAGCTGAACTTTTTGAGTTGGACCATATAACAGATATAACTCTACTAGGGAGTTCCCATTGTGTTTTCTTAAGGGCTTGTTAAGAGAAGAAGTCTATATAGAATGTTGAGAAGAAAATACCATCTTATTAACAATTAGTCCAAGGAGTTAGGTTTTATGCTCAGCTGTGTTAAGTGTTTCTTTCCTTTCAGAGTGAAATCCTGACACTGTTGAGATCAGTATGAGTCATGAGATCTGACTGCATGAAAGCAAATGTTTTATTACTCTGCATTATCAATATATAAATTCAGCTATTTCTTTTCATGCACCACAGCAACATGCAATAAGGTTTAACAGACCAAATCATCAACTTTTACTACAAAATTGAATTAGTTTACTATTTGTTTTTTGTTTTCCTTTTTTTGTTTTCGTTTTATGTTTGTATCGGGTTTTTCAAGTTCCCATTCATGTTTACCTCTAAAATGCAAATTAATGGAAGTAAATATACACTTACGGTAAAATCTGACTGATTGTTGTATGGCTCAGCAACAGCAGAATCTGCAGAATTTATGTTCTTGTTCTATGGAGCCCCATGTGGTGGTGAAACAGTCTTTTTCAGGGGGCTGCAGCTTTAAACAATAATGAAAGGAGTAAGTTTTAAACTGTGTTTCAAACCATATTTGCTCTGGCTCTGTATTAACCAGGTCAAGTCAGCCTAACAGTCCAGAGCTAATCAAATTGTAACATTATTGTACAATGGCAAAAGAGTGTTAGAAATAACTGTAGGCTCTGCTGGTATTTCAGCTATAACGCAAAGTGGTTTCAGGAGCAGCTAAGAAGTTAAAGTTTATCCAATGACGTTGTTACCAAAAATCAGTAAAAATAAAACTCAGTAGCCCCAGTATAGCATTAAGAAGCAGTCATTCTTTATTCAGCCAGATGCACAAGGGAGTAGCTCCTCCAAATATTGTGCATGCCAAGTACAGGACATCTTCTGTTTACATACTGTACATATATTCATTGATTGTCCCAGAATAAATATACATATGCTAACATTTCCCCAAAATCCTTGACATGTAGTCCCTCCCCTCTGCACATGTGTTCTTTTGTCCTGAGGGTCTCTGTGGTACCTGGTGGTTTGCCAACCCCAAGGTCATACTTGACTGCCTGGTTCACTGGTAAAAGTTAGTGTAACTGGGCTGGCTGGTTGCTTTCCAGTTTTTCCTCCCACAGAATAAGCATTGCATTGTTCTATAGGCTAATGGGTTCTGAACAATAAGCATTGTATTAGTCCACCAGGTGCAAACAATTCTTCATCTGGCAGCAATGCTAGAAACAATATTAACAATTTGCATTTTTTTTTAAATTCTATGTAATAAACCTTTGATGTTGACAAAATATTCTTAGGTTTTAAATTTACTTGAAATGCAGATATGTAGGAATTGCTGAACTCTGTATTCAAAATTTGGGAAAGGCATGTAAAATAAATAATGTTCAGTGAATTGGTTGTCTTGTTGTATATGTCTCTGCCATTAATCACTTGCATTTCAATAACCACCAGTGTGTTGGATGATTGTAGCTGTGCATATTCAAACTTCACAAGTATACCTGTTACAACTTCCGTGTTCATGGCTAGTGTTTTAAAGAAGACTTAGGCTTATCTAGATGAATTTGCAAAAGAAAAATGCTTGAATATTTAATTTACTGCTAGCTTATTGCTTTTAATTTAATTAATTGGATCTTATATGTTGGTAGGAAAGTGCAAAACAGGAAATGGATCCTTTTGCCAAATGCAGTGAAAATGCATGAATTTATTAAAAAAAGTTAAATCTCATGACCACCAAAATTCTGCTCTCTTTTTTATTCTAGAATCGAATGGAAGAAAGCAAAGCACTCTTTAGGACAATTATCACATATCCGTGGTTCCAGAACTCTTCAGTTATTCTGTTCTTAAATAAAAAAGATCTACTAGAGGAGAAAATTATGTACTCCCATCTAGTTGATTATTTTCCAGAGTATGATGGTAAGTATAATCAGAGCTCATGCTCTTTTTACACTGTAGTACTGGCAAATTGTGCTAGCCTTGTCCACATGCTAGGCAGATAGATCCTTCAGTATATTCCTTTAAAAAATACTAAAAAATTGTAAAAGGGAGTTGAACTTTTGTGGAATTTTTTAGACTTTTTTTTTTTTTTTACTGTAATGACTTGTGGGTCGGATGGCAGAACCTTTACTGGGAAACTGTTGACTTTTAGATTAATATTGTCATACTAGTAGTGAACCACATTCTGTCATTTTTTGTAAGGTAGGGTGAGGGTTTAAATTGAAATACCTCAGTTAAATAGAAACACATTCCTCAGTTGTACATATACATATCTCTATTTTTGATGTTTTGATGTTTGCTTTCATGTAAGATTGAATACCTAAGGGGAAGTGTCATAAGCTCTCTGTAACACTCAGAGAGACAAGCAACCACCCCTTGCACCCTTTTATTGTACCTTTTTAAAGTGTGTTTTAATTTTACATTAATTACGTGAAGTTAATATGTTTGTCCATAAAAAAAATCTGGGTTATGTAAGTGTTTCTACTAAGTCTATACTTACAGGAAGTTCTCATGAGGGGAAAAGCTAAGCATTTTGAGGTAACTGAGTGGATGTGGCCTTGGTAACAGAGAATAATCAAACTCATATAATAAGAGGTCTAAAGAACTAAATGTTCCTATTTTTTAAAAAGAAAATTGATTTTGTCCCACTAGGAAGGAATAGCTGATTGGGAAGCTGAGAAAAAGATTAAAACTCTCATGTTCAAATATGGAAAGTAATAATGGGAAAAATGTTCTTTTTATTTTCTGTTAAAGAGGAAAAGATCAGTAAAAATCGTGCAGGATCAGATCATATTATTTATTAAGCCAGTGTAAATTTAGCTTCATAGTAATGTACAGAACTGGCAGTTGAATAGAAATACAGTAGTTCTTTTGAATTTACTTTGTGTAACAAGTTCCCTAGACAACATCCCAAGGGTGAGTAGATCCTACTGTCTGCTATTTTACTTCCTCTCAAATGCTGGCAAAATGTGTGTAAAATGCTTGTCCAGGAAAAAACAAACAAACAAAAAAAAAAGGTGGGGCGGGGGGAGGACAATTGAAACAGTTTGTAGAAACTACATTATGGGCTATCACGGATGCAGGAGTGAAGACCTACAAGTCTTTGAGAATCTTTTTTTTTTTGATTCTGCAGATCTTGCAGGACTTAACTCCAGAGACAAAGTTACAGTTTGATTTGATACTTCTGGTGGCAGGGTGGGGTCTGTGGCTTGCAGAGGTCGCCATGTGGTCCCCTCTTCTGTCCCAGTACACTGGGGATGTGGGAAGTGGGAGATCTGAGGAAGGTACCAGAAATAGGTATTTTTCAGCTGGATTGCTTTTCTCACCTTCAGAAGGGAGAAAGTAGCCTAGGGATGAGAACTGGCCAAGGTGGCAAATTGGACAGATTAAATTAAGGAGTTCTGATACACAGTGCATTAGTAAGAGCTTTGAAAGGGAGGCTGAGCCACGCTCCTAGGTCAGTATATCACATGAAGACATGCTTTGCATGCTAGTACTGGACAACTGACTGACAGGCTGGGAGAGGGAGAGAGGGCAGGCACAAAACGAGGCTGTAGTTAGGAGGAAAAGAAGAGGAAAATATTGATGTAACACTTACATAGATCTTCGTGGACATGGAAAACTGCTGATTAGGGAGAGCAGTGGACAAGAAAGCTACTAACTCATATGATAGTTCTTTTCTAAGTCTCTTACTTAGAACCACTTTGCCATCTAAATTTAACATTTAACAGCATGTGGCTTATGTTCTTGCTTCTCCACTGCTCTTTTGGCTGTGAACATGAATGAATCCTCACTGTTCCAGGCTGGATGTAATTACTTTACCTTCTGTGATCTTTTAAGCTGAAAATGTAGTTTGGTTAGATTGACTCTGTCGTTCTGAGAGTTACAATTTTAATTCAGATCTGATAAGATCATTAACATACATTATTTAGATAACAGCAGATTGCTTAGAACATGAGCCTTTTGCAGGCAACAGTTTCAGCTGGAGAGCAGCTATGTATTTTATTATCACGTAAAGCAAATTAAGTTCTATTAATGTCAGTGTCTGACCCAGTTCAGGATATAATTTCACTATGCTTCCTACTAATATTCATATAAAACTAGTAAATTTTGCAGTGCTAAAATAACTGAGGTATAATATAAATATAGTAGGTTTAGACTGAACATTGACCATTTCTACTAACTTTTTAAAGATTTCATTATATAACTAGGTTTTTTAATTTTTTATTCTGTGCATTTATAAATCACCTCTTTTAAAACAGGTCATTTATCTTGATGAAAAAATAAGATAGTCAGCAGTGAAAGAGCAGCTGACTTTGTGAACTTCTGAAATTTCCTTCCATCTTTATTTTTAATAGTTCCTACCACAAGGAATGCAGCCAGTATATGATACTATTGATTAGTAAAAGTTTCCCCATCTTCTCTTATATGAGGATCACAGATTAAGCCTTTCTTACTTTCTTTTAAAGAAGTAGAAATATGAAATTGACTTTAAGAAAACTGAATTTCTCTTCTTACAGGACCACAGCGGGATGCACAGGCAGCACGAGAGTTCATCCTGAAGATGTTCGTAGACCTGAATCCAGACAGTGACAAAATTATCTACTCTCACTTCACATGTGCTACAGACACAGAGAACATCCGCTTCGTCTTTGCTGCTGTCAAGGACACAATCCTACAGTTAAACCTGAAGGAGTACAACCTGGTCTAACTGTACCTGGGGGCTCCTCCAAAATCAACTTTCCGTGATTGAAGATACACAAGAGGGACTGTATTATAATCTGTGAAAACAATTTGCATAATACTAATTTATTGCCGGCCTGGACTCTGTGAATATACACAGAGTTTGTAGTTAATATTATGATTTTATTTAAAGTGTATGGAGGAAAAACAAAAGATGCTGAAGTACATTCACAGCACATTTCCTCATTTTTTAGGCAAAACCTTGTGACTCAATGTGTTTCAAATTCTCAGTCGTACATTTACAAACGATAGCAGTTTTTTGCTATTGAAGCAAAATTGAGCTGGTTTCTTCTTTCCCTAAACCTTTCTCTCCCCTTCCTTTCCTACTTCCCTTATCTTTTAAAAGGTACAATCGCCTTTCTTTTCCCCCAGTTGCATTCCTGGGTGAAATATTTTCTGTTGAGTGATTTGGTTAGGAAAACACTATCATTACAGTTTAAGTCATCAGTAATTTTAATTTTACAGTATGTACTTTCTTTGAAGGATCAAAAAGTATTGATACTGTGATTTTTAAATTCTTTACATGGGTGTCTTCATTCTGTCTTCACTTCTGACACTAGAATATTGGGATTGCAAAACAGAATTACAGCTGTCTAAGAATAATAAATTTTACCACAGTTTTACAGTTAAGAAAGGTGCACAGAAGACAGTAATGAAGTAATTAAGAGAGAATCTGGGATGTACATGGAATATGTTAGAACCTCTTTTTAATTGCCATGTGCCATTTTTTCTCTCTTCTTTTATTCACAAATGCCAAATAGAAAAGTCATAGACACTACATTTTCTCCAGTGACTACAGCCTGAAACAGTGTTTTTCTCGGTTGTGTGGGTGTTTTTTCTTAAGTTAGAGCTTTTCTAAGTGTTGTTTTTCCACAGTAGAAAAATTATTTTTATTGTACAAAATTCACGTTGCCAAATCTGGCTTTTTATAAAACCAATGCTCTTGAAACATAAGATACTGATTGAAATGCCAAATGGATGGGCTGGGGACTGACCTGATAGAATCAACTGCCAAATGATTAACACACACAATTTCAGCTCATGTTCCCTTTTTTTAGAAAATGTACCATTTTCTAATGCCAAAACCAACATGTAAGTGAATATGCTATGAGGTGTACCATGCACCTGCATGTAGTCTAGTAATTCAAAGACAGTTTAGATCTGTCATTTTGTCAGTTATGACATGAGTTTGTTTTCTGTAATAATGTCAAGGCACCTTCAGTTGTATTACAAGAAGTCATTGCTGAGAGATCACATTCAGGAACTTTTCTGGATAACGTTGATTGTTGATTGATTCACAGGCATTTGATAGGCTTTCATGCAAAACAGCCTTTCTCAATGTTCTTTAGAAGAGATTTATAAATGTAAATGAAGCAGTGAGAAAATAATTATTGAAATTTAAATGTGCAATTTTTTAAAAACAAAAGTGCAGCATACATTGATGAGCCTTTATTCTGCAGCTTAGGTTGAAAGGTGTTTTTTGACCAGGTGCACGATTGCTAGCGAGAAAACTCTATAGGGTTCAGATGTGATTGGATTATCTATAATGCCAACTGGCACTAGAGTGCACTTAAAACAAAAACAGCTGCCACATAGCAGTGGATGGGAGGTGGAAAAAAGAATGGCTTATTAGTTGATTACCAAAGTTAACAATAAATACTAATGAGATGTTTTTCATCCTTAACCCTCTCAAATCCAGAAGAACGATAACAAGAAGAGTTGCTATTTTTTGCTCCCTCTTAAAACACCTTGTAATTTAAAACTGGTTGTAGGTATAGTGCAATTATGAATGCTATAATCATTGTACATACATATATATATATATATATATATGGCAGCATCCATATTGGCTTTGTAATCATTAATTTTTGGCAAATTGAATGTGCTGTATTGATATGTATCTATGTAATTGTATTGTATGTCTTATAGCTAATTCACATTTTAAATAATGTTATTTTATTTACTTTTTTAAGAGAGAAGAATGTAAATTTTGTCAGTTTATTTCTGACTAGGGATTTGTTGTTGTTTTTATTTACAAAACAAAATACTATAGTACAGAGCGGTACTAGCATCGTGCTGTATAAAATCATTTGCACATTCCTGAGTAGAAGTAAATTGGAGACACCAAGACAGAGATGATTCACATTCAAAACAATGCTCAAATCTTGTCAGGGCTTTATACAGCTGTAGAAAACAATCCTATTAGAAGAACTTGTGCCATTATATCTTATATTGGAACATAAGCTTTAAATAGAAATTTAATTTTTTAATTGACTGATTCGCATTACATTATTTTCACTATTCTAATAGCTTTATTGGAAAAGTAAATTCAGAGATATTTCAAACCATTGTACATAAGTACTAATGCATATATGCTGTTGCCCTAAAAATACCATGATAAAATGCATCAGATCAGTTTTTCAGAAACTGCAGAAACCTTAGGTATAAAAACAACAACCAAAAAGTCACTATTGTTAAAGATTTTAAGGAGTTAAAGTGTTTTATTTAATTAAACTAAAGCAGGTAGATCTAGATTATAAAAAGTGACACTGACATTCTTAATAGGGGATCAGAGCAGTGACTCTTTCTTATATACAGCTTAACAAAATTGGTCCTGATCATGCTATAAATGCAACAGAGCTTCTGTTTTCACAGTTCCACTGTTGATAATATCCCTTTTATTAACCTGGGAGTACATTGCCCACCTTTGATTCAGTGCTATAAATGGAACTGTAACCAAAAAAGGAAGAAAAAAAAAAGGAAAAAAAAATGAAAAGAGGGGGGAAAAAAAGAAAAAAAAAAAAAAGGAAAGAGAAGCAGAACCAAACAAAAAGCCACACCAGACAGTGGTGTCTAACAAAAGTTTGGGGTTTTTTAATTTTTTTTTTTTTCTTACAGGATATGGGGTGGGGGAGAAGGAAATGTGGTTCCAAGTTTTGTATAAAAACAAAACAAAAGTTTACTCATGCTTTATAGTTATATTGTGATTGCAAAAGTTTTCAAGAGTGTGTGCCACTGGGCTATTTTCTGGTATTTTTTAGGTAAGTTGAACCTGTGGCAATGTTTAGACTATTTGAGCATGTTCTGGGAAAAAAAATATTCAGCATGCCAGGGCAAGCTTTACATGAATCACCTAACACAGCATTGCAGTATGTCAGTTTACAAAACATTTTCTTTTTAAATAACACAGCTGTTCCCACTTGTAGTATATTCCGTTGTGGTGGTAGTGGTGTTGCTGTTGTTTTAATTGGTGGTTTCTACTATGCCTTATAGTGCTTAAGTCCAGAAGTTTGTGCCTCTAACATGAAGCTGAAGGCAAAAACATCAAGACAGAAACCCTTTTAACTTTGCCAAAATGATGTGTTTTCTTTGAATGTTACAAATGGGGGAGGAGGGAAGGAAAATGTCTTGGGAACCTGTGTATTCTAAATGTTCACTAGCACAAGAAAGCTGTAATACATGTTTTACAGAAACCTGGAACTTGCCTTTTTCACAAATTAACTGGCACTGTCCTTACAGATGTAGGATGATGCAGCTATAAGGGCAGTTTACTTTTTATATTTCAGTCTCTTTTGATTGTCAAGGTGTATGGACTGTACTTTCTAATCATACTGCCACATGATTGTTCATCACTTTTTGAAGTTTGAAAATGGAGAAGAGACTTTTAATGCTGGATAACAGTCAGAATTGACTGCATGATTTGCAAAAACTCTATATGGGGGAAAAGGGCTGCATATAGATATTGCTAGACTCCCAGCCTTGAGTTGTAAGGTGCAGAAGACTTTCAGATTACGCAACCTCATGACCCTTTCCTTGTTAAACATTCTTCACAAAAGAATGAAATATTAGGAGAAAACAGACATGTTAACCCACATGAATAAAATAAAATTTAGACATTTAATTTATTATATGTGCTGCTATTCTTGGAGCTCTGTGCATAGTTATCTTGCAGACTATTACATTAGTGAACTAATGAAGTGTTCACAGCGTATTAACAAGGCCTACACATGACCTACCTCTAGTTAAGAGATCAGTAAAGTAGCTATGTTTTGGAGAGACTGACATGAGTAATTTAGGAAATTTAAATGTCCTGGTATTTAATTAACCATGCTATTTTAGAAATTGACACTTTTACAAACACAGTCCCTCTTTTGACATAGACCATAAATTCTAGAATTTAACAGACATTAAAAAACTAAAGCCTTTCCAGCTTGTTCGTTTAATAGAAATCTTTAGCTTTAGTTTGAGACGTGGAGCTACTGACAATTTCCTCTATTTTGCCTTTTGGTTATCTATAGCATTTTGAGTTCTATCAGTCAAACAAATTTTTCTGTCTAGTCAATGCATTGGGGTCACAATTTAGATGATTCAGGAATTTTACTGTAAGTTTATCTTGAGCTATTTCACATTAGTCATGCTGCAGGTAAGAATGGAATAGAGATTTTGAAAACAGTGTCAAAAGATACATCAAGTTTAATATAAATCAGTTGAAGTTTTTTTTCTCTCAAAATACAGTTCAAGCTGATTTCCTCATTTACTATGCTGCAGGAAGTCCTTATTTGACCAGTTAATTTTTTTTTCTTTGAAGGAAGGAGTGCAAGATGCACTTTTGAACTTAAGAGTATTTTAAAATAACATTTGCTATTCTTAAAGTGTCACTTAAATGCATGTATTGTGTGTTGCTTGAGGGACAGAAATAGTTTTTTTGAAAAACTAATATTGTACAGTTTCTGCCTCTCAAAATGTTGTTGGTTAAAAATACAGTAATTTTGGCCACATCTTCATATTATAGCATCTTCATTCCTTGAAATTTAGTTCTTCTGAAATATTTGGGCTTATTGTTCTCCCAAAATGCTTCTTATTATGGTAAATGTTGATTAGATATATTACTCCAAAATTACTTTTTAATTATATGTGCTCCATCCTCATTGTCTAAATATTAAAATTTCCAGAATATCTTTGTTACAGCCAGATGTTCAAAACATTTAGGGTGTGTTACAGTGGAGAAGGTAATTTGACAGTATTATAAAAGGTTTGGGATTTTTTTGGCTTGTGTAGAATGGAAACTAAGAAGCATGGGAGAAAAGAAATAAAACCTATGCCTCAGGAAAAGAAAACTCAGACTTTGCAGACAGTGAGGAAATGTCTTAAGGATTTCTGGATTGCAGTACTACTGCAAGAGTAGTGTGTATCTTAGATCTTTTTGTTCACCTATGTCATGATAGGAGTAACTGAAAGAGGCCTGTGTGCTATTTTTCAGGAGTTTCACTCATACCTGGTCAATCAGTGGATCTTAGATTGTCATTACGGAAGAAATAGTATTTCAGGCAAGTTGCAAAAATTAGTTTGTTCTCTATTAAGTGAATAAAACAGTTGAGTTAAGATTCCTGGAGTGCAAACAGTTTGCCTAAGCAAGGACAAGAGTGAACGGTTCCTCATTTTTCTTTCCAGTTGCAGAATGTATGGGAGAAGGATCAGTCACTAGGAAAGCATTTATTTTATGTCTGTGTCTCAGTGAAGATAATGTCAACAAACTACAGTGTCAGTTGTGACCTTTAGATACGTGAAATAGATGTAGAAACTGTGTATTTGTGTGATAAGTTGTGCATACTTGTGATTAAAATGTTACATCAGATACCATGATTGTCTCACCCAGTTACCAAGCACTTTGTAGGATACTGTCCCAAACATCTAGGAGTTCCAGAATATTTATAAACTGCCACAAAATACACAATTGCCAGATCCTCAGGAGCACATTTGGTGTCAGTATCTGATACAAAGGCACCAGACCCCCCATCACAGCTCTTTACTACCCTCCAAGACCTCCTCTGATCCTGGTTTTCATCTGCTCTGAGCTTTCCCTCTCCCTTATGTCAGCCCTATTGCTTTGTCAACGAATGGGGTGGGGGAAAAAAACCTTAATTTTGCTCTTCTTGCTTGGCCGCTTTATTAATCTAATTTTCAGGGGTTTCAGCCAGCTTGGTTGACTAATGGTTCCAAGAAATGCTAAGCTGACTAAGGGGAAGAGGTAGAATTGTGTGGCCCAAAGGCTTAAAAATTAGGAAAAAAAGGAGCAACACTTTCCTCCCTGAAAACCTAGTCCTAGTGCTGTCACTTCTAAACTTCATTTTATGCACTTGGTGGGCTATTAACTATTCTGGCTTGGAGGTGTTGCACTTTTCATTTTCAAAGGCTTTGATTGCATACTTATTCTGAAAAAAAAAAAAAAAAAGAAAAAAAGAAGAACAAAGAAAACTCTTTCCTGCTCCCCTTTAAGAATCACAAGTTTCTGTGTACATGGACTAAATGCAACGTACAGGTAGTCAGACTGATGGCTGATGCTAGGAAGTCAAACTTAGTGTTAAGGATGGAAAGAATACAAGAATTGGATTTTCAGTCACAAAAAAAAACCCCAAAAAAACAAACCAAAACAAACACACAAAAAAAGAAAAAAAAAAAAAAAGAAGGAAAAAAACCCAAATCAACAAAAAACCCAAAATTAGTTATTTTCCAGTAAGCTCTAAAAAGAAAATGTTTTCTATCTTGTTTAAAATGCTGTGTTGCTGGGCATGACATTCAAGGTTTACTGTGTCCTTGTCCAAGGCACTTCTTTCTCCATTCACTCTCATTTATCACACTCATTAATTGCTTCCTGTCATCTAAAGAAAATACAGTATTGCTTTATGTATGTGTACTCTGGAATACTTTCTGATCCTTGTGAATTAAATGTAAATTGGTCTGGTAAAATTCAACAATTGATGATGTGTAGTACAGCTGAAGAGGAACACAGTTTCTAGTTAATCTTGTTCCTCCTGGCATTTTGTTTTGAATTTTTTTTTGGTATCTTTCCTTTATCCTGTTTGCCACAAAGAGAAGGTTTCTTGACATACTAGATTGAATTCTGGCAGTCACTACAGAGTTGATTATACTGGCTACATTAAAGACAAATTGTGAATAAGAACAGCTTCAGAAGGTTCCTGTAATCAGAGGCCTTTTAGACAGGCATTTCAGAAAAAAAAAAAAAACAAACACAACTATAGTTGCAAACATAGTAGGCAAACATGGGCCAAATTTTGCAATTTTAGTATGTCATTTTGCATTGTCAGTAGAGAGCTGTTTGCTAAGATGTTGCTGAAAATTTGGGTTTTTTCCTGCAGTCCTGTATGAGGTGGTTAATGTAATGATCAGGCTGGCACTCAACCGAAGAGATGCATTAATTTGACAATAAGTTCAAATGTATTCTTGCAGAGACTATTGCATAAGATTACTTTATATGATGCTAACAACAACAACAAAAAAAAAGATACTTGCATGCAGTAAATATTTAAGATATTGCACTTTTATACATTTATTATAAAGAGGAATCACTCTCTCCCTAAAAATAAAATTCCATTTATCTCACGATGAAGTATCTGGAGTCTCTTAACAATTGTAAGTTACTTGTGCACACAAGTGTGATTATTGTATACTAGAGGTTAATTAATCTGTTGTCACGTGCTGCAGAATAATTGGTTTATTTCAAATGCTGGTTTTGGGAAGGCCAATTAATGTTTTTATTAGTATACTGGTGACTACTTTACTCAGCATGTTTTTTAGGAGAACACTTACAAGACCTGATTGATTTTAGCTCAAGAAATTAACTGATTAACTATTCACTATCAAGGTTTTTCTTAAAGTGCTTTAGAACTTCACTGTGTCATCTCACTTTGTTGAAGTTAAGCAACTTAAGTGTAACTGAGAGGCAAAAGGCTAGATATAAACATAGTCAAATTTGATACTTCCCTTGCATAATAATATATTAATGTATAAATCAGTTACATGACTGTAATTTAGCTGATGGAACTATTCCTCTTGAATTGCAACAGGCTGTTGTGGTACTAAGAAGAAATCAGTTTTCCTTATATACATAATCATTCAGATTCTTTACAAGATGTCAGAAGTGTTCAAATGATGTTATGACTTATACATGTCTTAACTGATTTTCGATATTATTTAATATGGTCTAGCAAATGTTGGAATTTCTTGTAAGAAATTATAGAAATGGTGCTACAAGTGGAAGATTTCTGTGGTTATAGATTAAATAATTCTCTTTTGATACATATTCACACCCATACATGCTGATTTTATTTCTGTTAATACAAAACAAAAGCAACTTCACTGTAGATAGCAAAATGTAATCCTAAATTAAAAACCAGAAGAGCAAAACATAATGTAGCTAGAAGGTAAATACAGGGCTTAACCTAGATGATGGTGTACAATGTAAATGAGCACAACAAATTTCCGAAGCAGAGAAAAGTTTATGTAAACTGAGAAATTTGTGAGTCATTTAGGTGACTGTTCATTTGTTCAAGGTTAATAGAAAAAAAGAAAGCAAACTGGGTTTGAGATACTTGACCATTATTTCTCTAGGAGACTTCTTTAAACATTTTGCAGTACAAAGCAATGTAGGTAAAAAGTTCTTTCTCCCTTACTCTGATGTTCAAGAGTTGAGAAATACACACTCACAATACATACATGGCAGGGTGCTAAATGAATGCCTCCAAATCGCAACAGAGGGGAATAGTATAATGCTGCAAGGCATGGAAGGCAAACCTTAGGTCCCCAGTCGTGCTGATGACAATTATTTTGCCAATTTACCTGCAAAATATACATAATTTAATTATTTCATTTGTGTTCTCAGTAGGAAATATTATGGCTTCAGTATCCTAGCACACAGTCTTTTTAATTCTAATTTAAGAATTCAGAATTTAAGAATTTATTAAATTTTAGAATTTAATTCTAATTTAAGAATTCAGTTGTTCTAATGGAAATAGGAAAGAATGGTTGTCTTACCTAGTCTACAAAAACAGATTAATACCTTTCCTGGACTCACAATCATTTAATGTCCTGATTTTCTGTCTTAGAGAGCCGTGAGTATGACCTTTATTTAGTCTTCTATTGCCCAGCAGGCAAAAAGACAGGTCCTAACCACAAGAAATTAGTGAAAGGGCAGACAAGTTTACCTGCTGCAGATTCGTTTTTGCAATCTATTCATACTGGCTTAGTCTTTGCTTTCAATAATTCTGTAGCCAACACAGTTTAGGAGAAGATAATTTCCCTGCCTGTCTTTTGAGTAAAACTTTGATTCTACATCCATGAAAAAGAAATTTGCTTCTCAGAAGAGGCTTATTTTACAGCTGATTATCTGAAATTTCCAAACATTAACTTGGTAGTTGAAGTTCTGTAAGTAACAGAGGTTGAAGCATTGAAAAAAGTTGTGCCTTTCCATCACTTAGGCTGACAGTGCATTATTTAAAATGCTTATGGGTACATGGAAATTGCTATTCAGTGCACAGTGGTCACTTTGGCCTGCTGTGTCACCTGTGAATCCAGGGCCCTAAAGAGTGGCAGTTTTAACATAATGTCATAGTGTCTGAGGTTTCTGTGTTCAAAGCAAGAGCAGATGTGCTGCTGCTTTAATGGAACAAAATTTCTCTACAACAGAGATACCTGTTTTCTTCCTTTTCCCTATAATTTTTATTTATTAAAAAAACCCCAAAAACCTACCAACCAAACAAAAAAACGTAACAAAACAACAAACCACCATGGCCAACCACAAAAACCAATCCCAGCAACAAATAAAACTTCCTGAAGGAGCTGGGAAATCTTATGACAGCCTACATACACATTCCAGACAACAGTTTTCAGCCATGTTGTTTGAGCCCTCAAGTGCCCAGTAGGTTTACAAGTATGACTGCTGGCTGTTGATGTCTAGCCTGTAATTACATTAAGCCTGTAATGTCAGGCAGGATTCCATATATAGTATGAAATATGCATGTTCTCTAAGAAGATGCCTTTCTCAAGTGGCAAGAGAAGAAGTAGGTAATGATAGATGGCCATTAACTGAGACCTATGGTGAGAACAGGCAAGACACTGGAACATGAAGCATCCACAGACCAAAGTTACTGCTGCAGGAGGGGACTTTCTTATTGCAGAAAACTATTATGCTTAGGCCAAAAATACACTGGGAAAACAGCAGTGTGGCATACCTCATACCACTTAATAAAAATTCCTTTGAAAATAAAAATGGTTAAGTCTGAGGCTTTTTGCCAAGACTTCAAGGCTGTCATTAAAGAAAACACAAGATATATGTGCATATACTACCTAGCAGTAAATTCAGGAGCTGTGACATTTGGAAAATGGTGTATATAAATAATGACATAAAGAATTCAACACTATGCCAATGGCAGGCTATACAATTTTACATCTTTTGTCAGAGACAGGTGCAAACGCTTTTAAGTACATTTTTCTATTTGTACATGCGCATTTCTTTTGGCATATCAAGCATATCCAGGCATTTTGTGATGTCTGAGAGTGCCATAGTCTTACAGATAATGCTTGCCAATGTAAAGAATTTTCAAAAAGTTGTTGTAAAACCATTGTAATTTCATAGTTGTTAATGAAAACTACAAGTTGTATTTTGTTTGATTTTTTTTTTTTGCGTTAAATTAAACAAGTTTATTTTAAAGGTGTTTTCTACAAGAGCCTGACTTTCTTGATATTTTATGTCAAAGTACAGCTATGGTTTTGTTGCTGGGTGAAGGGGATTAGGTTTCACAAACTGTAATGATAATGAGGAATGCTGTGGTCAAGAGACCAGAAGTACAGAAGTACCTTGTGAGAGCCAGGCGTCTCTCCTGGCTCTGCCTCCTTGCGCTCTCCCCGGGGGAACGGGAGGCAAGAGAAAGTGGGCCAGAAGCTTCCTATCTCGGGCTCGTGCCAGGCTGAGGAGGAAAGGCCGAGCTGCCCCTGGGGTGCGCGGCTGGCCGGATATCCCGGTGGGTGGGCGGGGGTCCCCGGGGACGCTGGACATCGATGGGAGTCGGGCTCTTCGCCCCGACCGCCCTCGTAGCCTGGCAGAGGTGTTGCAGCTGCTGGGGTCATCTCATCGTCAGCATCCTTTCATCAGTCCAGGAGTGTCCTTTATTTCTCCAGATGGGAATTGTCACTCTCCTTGCAATAAGCTGGGGTCATTTAGCCACGGTTAATTAGCCATGTCTGCACAGTAGACAGTATCAACTACCTATCTATGCACCTATGTGCATACATGTACGTATGCATGCTTGTGTGTACATTTATGTATGTATCTCTTCAGAAAGTTCATACAATTTGGAATCTGGATCATTTCGGTTGGAAAAACCCTTAAGATCATCAAGACCAACCAGTGAGTCCAACTGCCAGGTTCACCACTAACTCATGTCCCTAACTGCAACATGTTTTTTAAATTTCTCCAGGGATGGTGACTCAGCCACTTCATGGTGCAGTGTGTTCCACTGCCTGACAACCCTTACAGTGAAGAAGTTTTTCCAATATTCGGTCTCAATCTCCCATGGCAAAACTTGAGATCATTTCCTCTTTTCCTGTTGCTTATGTGAGAGACTGACCCCACCTCACTACAGCCGTCTGTCAGGCAGTTGCAGAGAGCAGTAAGGTCTCCCCTGAGCCTCTTCTTCTTCAGACGGAACAATCCCGATACCTGGTATTTATTACCGGCGAGAAAGGAGAGTTCCTGGAAGTAGTCTATGTACCTGATACTTTGAAATTCCAGTTTGCAATAGCTTGGGAAAATTTTAAGTGAGGTGTGGAATAAAAAGCACAGAGTTCTGCAAAGAAAGACCACAACTGTTAGAAGATTTACTAGATTAATAATGAAGATTCAGTAATAAGACAGATACTGCTGTATTTTGATTTTTACTCAGTAGCAAAGGGAAGTGAGAGGCAATACAACACACAGAAAAAAAAATCTAGTCATAAATCATCAGAATTCAAAGGAAGGTAAGGAGTACAAAACCTGCTAAAGAGAAGTTTAAATACCAAAGGATGAAGGAGCACTAAAAAGACAGATACTTCTAAGAACATTAGAATAATATTAGCAATAGGTCATAGGTCCTACTTGGTTTTGCCCAAATGGTAAAACATAAGTATGAAGAAATTAGGAAGCAGGCATACCAGATGCCTGTGTTTGGAGGGAACATAGCAAGGTGCTGTCAAGTGAGTATGATTAAATACTTTCTAATCCGTTAGTCACTAAGGATAATCATGAAAAATATTGAGTAGAAATTAAAACAAGCCCAGATAACCTGCAGCCAAAAATTTCAAAAACTTCTTGTTTCATTTAATGTAAAATTTTAATAAATTGGGAACTCCAAAAGAAACACCAGAAGAGTGGAACAACAGTGCTGCTGTGCTACAAGAGATGTAGTTTAACTAATTAAACATTGCCAACAGTGAGCACAAGTAAACACTTTGATCAATTTTCAAAAATATTTGCCTGTTACTGACTGCTGTGTGATAAACTGAACAACAGTGATTATACTCAAGATTCCCTGCTCCAGCTCTGTCATATTTATGATGTGATTCAGCGGAATTTCTCTCCTGCCTTCTATGTACAGTCAATGGTGAACAGGGAAAAAAACCAGTGCATCCAAATAGACTTTTGTGGGAGGCAATGCAGTTATATTTGGTTTATTTTTGGTAAAGTTTAGACTACTTTAAAAAAAGTGCAAAACTTCATTGTATTTCCCTGCAGTAGAAATGTGTATTATTTCCCATACAATATTTAATCCAATATGTTTCTAAAACCCTCTGAACCTGCTGTTACTTAATATATTTTTACCATCATTATAAAATACTTAAACCTCAGAGAAGACTGCTGCTGGGGCATCGCTCTAACAGGAGATGGTGGATTTAAGCTCTCTGCAGATACAGAATCATTTGTGTAACATTAATCTTAATTGGTGGTTTTAATAATAAAAATATGAGAATTCTTTCCTCATACCTCAGGATTGCAGACTTATAATTAATGTGCAATAATTATTCCACCACACAAGAAATCTTTACAAAACAAAACATTAATAAATCTTAACATCAGCATGCAAATATGGATTTACTTGAGAAAATTTTGCTATGTGATCAAATCTTTAGGATTTATGAGAAGTCCCGGGTTTATCCCTCTTACTTACATGAATGATAATATGAAAAATGGTTCTTCATTTGCTCATCTTTTTTACTTCTCTAAGGAGATAACGTACACCAGCAGCTTTATTTTGCTCTCATAATTTCTTGTTTGTTTGCTGTATTGGGATAGTGAATAATTTCACATTGCCAGATGAGATTAGCGTACCATGCAATTTGAATCAGCAAAATCTGGCCATGATAAGTCTCAGACATCTGGCAGAAAGAAACTTGGGCTGCTGTTGGTTGTTTTCAAAGTATTCCCACTGCAAGGACAGGTTTTGCCTTTTGAGAATTAGACTGGTTTGTGATTTTTATACAATTCACTATTTACATTCTAAGTGCAACTTTAATTCATATCCTTTAACCCAGGCATTTCTGTTGAAGGGTCAGAGTATGTTAAACAGTGTGCACTTGGAAGGTGGTTGAATCTGGGATAGTTTTTCACTGCACCAGTATTTGGGGTTATTGAACTTTTCAAACTAGTTTGGGCCAGTAACAAAGTTTCTCGGAGTCTACTCCTTTTAAGGAGTTTAGCTACTGTGAGTTACTGAGCAATGACATGCACAAAGTACACAAAGTGCGAAAGAAAATAAAAAAGTCAGTCGAATTAAAGCTTTATCAAAGCTTAAAATAGCAAAGCAATAGAATAACAAAACAAATAAGAACTAAATCCATCGCCCTCAAGAGAAAGCCACACGTGGTGTTAAAGCAAAATTAAGTTTATTTTAATCTCCCAGATTTGGAATATGCATAACATTTGAAGTCTGTTTCTGTTTGAACGTCTGTGTCCTATACACCTCTTAGTTCCTAAGAAAAGGGACAGAAGACTGCCAAATAAAAATCTGCATCTGTTTTTCACAGGTTACAATGACCATGCTCCATGCTCAGAAAAAAATAAGAGATTTCTCATTTTTCAATACTTCTTGAGTGAATGACAGCAGGATTTCTTATTGGTCTTCTACCACTACTCTCACCCATAGTAGGTATGAAAATATACATAGCTAGAAATAGTTGAGGAAGTGTATAAGCAATTTAGGAGTAAAGCTAAAATGTTATTGGTATCAAGTATTCTGCCTTTAAGTCCCCTCTTCATATCAACAGGACCCATAAAGCCACTGTGAGCAATCATAAAAGCCCCAAGCAAACATTTAAAAATAGAAAAACTGGTTACTTCCACATTGAACCTACATTAATACAATTTTGCTCATGCTTTTTCTAAAATATCTTCTGTCCCACTCCTATACTCAACCAATTATACCTTTTTTACTCAACCAACTACTTCCATGTACAGCACACCATAAAATACAAGCCTATGAAACATATAAACATTTCCTTCTGTTTTCTAGATCTACTCAAAACATCACTTCCTGGTTGCTATAGAGCACTATTTCATGGTCTTCTTGGTTGGTATCCTCCTGATTTAAAGATTATGTTCATCCTCAAGGAATCATAACAACAATGAAAACTGACAAGCAGAAGAGAGCAGTAAATTATTGCGTATGCCTCTGCCCTTGAAGAATAAAAATATGCAAGCAGAAGAAGGAGGGAACTATCTGTAGCTGTTTTATGATTTTGTTAGAAGATACTCACTGAGAATTACTTCTGACTATCCTCCCTGATGCCAAACGTAACTACCAACCAGCTTAACAAAAAGGGGTGATTTACAACTTTTCCCAACTGCATGTAAGCACACCTTCTGAGCTAGTTTTCAGCAATATGGGCATGTGAGACAGTGAGATGTTTGAGTTATAAGGATTTTAAAATCATACCAGATTTTTTAAAATTTCAAACCTACTCCTAGAAAACCATAACTTTTTCTTTTTAGAAGAGGGCAAAATTTTCACTCCTGATGATACAATAATATTTGTATTGTAATTAACTCTCAAGAAAAATTGTACTGACACCAAAGGAGCATTTACATACTCCTTTGTTTTTGGCAGCCTTATCAAGACTGTTGTGAACTCATACGCCTGAATCTCTGGGAATGGGCATGACTCATTAATGGTGGATCAGCCAGAGGAGTTAAAAGGAAATGAGCTTGATGCTCATATCTGGTCTAGGAAATACCACAGGCTGACAGGTATTTTGGCTGTATTTCTCTTCAGCTGCACTGTGGTGGTTTTGGTTGGGGTACAATTAATTCTCTTCACAAGAGCTGGTATGGGGATGTTTATTGGATTTGTGCTGAACAGAGGGTCGATAATGCAGAGATATTTTTGTTATTGGCTGAGCAGGATTTACACACAGCCAAGGCCTTTTCTGCTTTGTGTACTGCCACACTGGGGAGAAGATGCGAAGTGTATGGGAGGCTGGGAGGAGACACATCAGGGACAGGTGGCCCAAAATGACCAAAGGGATATTCCAGACCACTTGCCATCATGCTCAGTGTATAACGTGGGGGGAAGAAGGAGGAAGGGAGGGACATTTGGGGTGATGGCATTTGTTTTCCCAAGTCACCATTACGTGTGATGGGGTCCTACTCTCCTGGAGATGGCTGAACACCGGCCTGCCCATGGGAAGCAGTGAATTAATTCTTTGTTTTGCTTTGCTTGTGTGCACAGCTTTCACTTTCCCTGTTAAATTGCTTTTATCTCAATCTGTGAATTTTCCAACTTTTACCCTCCCAATTTTCTCCCAGTCCTGCTGGTAGGGGAGTGGGTGACTGGCTGTATGGGGCTTGGCTTCTGGCTGGGGTTAAACCATGTCATGCATCAAGAGAGATGTAGCAGAATTTTGACTTGACAAACCCCACAGGAGCTCAGCAGAAAATACTGACAGCCTTGTAGTCTGCACAATTCTATTACTCAGCTACAGAATAACCAAACTGTAAATAACACAAACTTACTGAAAAAAGTAGTAAGAAAGCTGGAAAAAAAAAGACCATTAATGATTGGAAGAAAGCTTAAGCACATCACATAGATGTTTGTTCCAAAACTAAATTGCCTAGACAATTGCCCACTTATACTGACTTGTTCTTAGATGAAGAAATATATGAGCCATAGTGTGATATGTTGGAAAATATTGCTTGAAAGTGTTAAAAAAGTGTGTGGATATGACATTTAGGGATCTGTTTTAGTGGTGAGCATGGAAGTGCTGAGTTAACTGGCTGGACTCAGTTCCATTAGAGGTCTTTTCCACCAGTTTCAATCACAGTTCTATGATTCTACGAGAGTTCTTCAGCCTGTTGAAAGATGTTATGAATAAAGTTCATAAAGACATACAGGAAAAATAAATATACACCTTGATTTCTTTCCTTGGAGAGCCAACCCTAATGTGGGAACAGAGATATGATGTAAATTTTCAAAGTCACTAGCATAGTGGGAATTGTACTGTTGTGTACATCTTTCTGTTGCTCCAACAAAAAACCCTAATTCTGACACTTACCTCAAACTGTATGTATGGATCATCGAATGCTATCAAACAAGGCAAATATTTACTTGCAGTAGCCATGAGTAACATCATTCAGAGAATGGCCACATTTGTATGAAACTCCATGATCAGCAAACTCAGAGATCCTGACTCCTTTGAAACCTGCCATATCCTTATGTTCTAAAAAGTTACTATGAATAAAAACTAGAAAAATATTTCACTTTTAAATTTTGAATCAGCTGTTATATAATTACTTATTCCTGCATATTTGCTTTGCAAAGTTGGAGACAATTGTTTTCCATAGACCTAGAAATACTAAGCTTAGATTTTAAAAAATATTTTATATTCAGGATATAAAGACAAATACCTATGGGGAAAAAATCACCTTATGCTTGTTTAAATACTTGTTCATATTTCTATTTTCTAATGGTTTCACCTATTTGTGTTGCACAAATCAAAAGCTTGTTCCTTGTTATTGAAAGTGTTTAAAACTCTGGAAGTTCAAAATTTGAATTATCATTAGGAGGTTTGTTTTCTTTAGAACAAACTACTAGAGCAAAACATGATAGGAAGATAGCAAAGTAAAGTAGTGATCTCTGAGGAAACTTTGAACACGTGCATGGAGAAAAGTTGAGGGAAAAAAAAACTATAACAGTTTAATTTTTAATGCATACAGTATTATTACAAAGTATCTCGCTTTTATGCAGTAAATGTTCCTCCCCAACACAACAAGAGAAAGAAAAATAAAAAGCACCTGAAATAACCTTGAAAAGAGATTTTTAAATTCTGTTTTTATTTTACAGAACTTCAGTACATTTAGAAGGTCATAAAGACTATTCTTCACTGTGTGCAAACGTGTAAATGAGTCTCAGAACTCTGGGACATACTGCTACATTAGCAAGTGCGTCCTTAAACAGCTTAGGAGTTGATTCTAGCCTAAGAATAGAAGGGGCTGAACCTGAAAAAAGTTACTGAAGCCATGGGATCTTCAGCCTCAAGGAGTTCCCACCTCAACTACCCTCAGTACAGAGGTATATTTACAATTTAAGCACAAGTATCTATGCAGGTCTCTGTGGCTACAGTCATTAAGCAGCTTGCTTGCAGTTCCATGTCCTCAACGGAGACAATAACAATTGCTCTCAATCAGTGATTTCTGTATCAAGGAACATCAAACAGCCTTTTGCAAGGCCCAGTTGCAGGATATCTGAGGCAGCCCCTGTCACTGCACTGCAGTAAGCAACGCTTTGCTGCAGGGGAGACCTGAGTGTGAGCAAAATTCCCAGATTGTATGCCTTACAAAACACACAAAAGTAGGCCCAGTGCTAGATTCAACTGTATCAGTAAGGGATGAAATACAGGTAAGTCCAAAATAGCCGTTCAAAATGAAAACTGGCAAACACCGATGGCCGGCATATCCCCTGCCTTTCACAGCTTCCAGACAGCTCGAGGGAGCCAGAGTTCTGCTGTGACAGGCATCTCCCCATTGCCCCCTTCCCCTTCACTTCCCTGGTGCCAGGTGGTTTTCCTTCGGAGGAGCCAAAGGCCAGCCCGAAGTGCAGGGCCCTGTGAGGACGCTGTGGGTCACGGATGGCTGCGCTGAGGCCCAGGGTCGGTGTGGGTAGGCCGGGGCCGCCCTGCAGAGCTTCCCTGCTGCGCTCCCACACCCTACATCAAACACACGTTTTTCCATGAGTTCTGTTCCTCTGGTGTTCCTCTGGGAGGGATGTCAGCGAGGCCTCCGGTGCAGATGAAGCTGACAGCCTTAAGCCTTTCTAACCACGGCTATAAAGCCCTGCAGAGATGCCGAACACACATCCAATAGAATTCCTGCTGCTCTGGAACAGGCTGGGGGTGGAAACTAATCCCACCCACAGCAGTGGCTGAAAGAAAACCAGATACTTGAAACTAACTAACCCAAGATCTTAAACTAGGGGGAAGCAGCCTCACCCAGGACAGCTTTGCTTTTCTGTGGCAGCTGCTTGTGCTCCCACAGCTTGATGCAAAAGGCCTCAGGAGCCAAAGCTGCTTCTATGTTGAAACCAGCTCCAGACGGGCCAGTGAGTGCACTGAGTGGTGTCACCAAGTGAAATAAACGCCACTCAGACTTTCTAGGTGTGATAATTGATAAAAGATTCGTGCTAATCACAAAAGCCTCGGGGTTTGTATAAACCAGAATACTAAACTCTGAAGTGAAACATGGACACTAGATAATGGAAATTATATGATAAAATAATTCTGTTTAAATCACCTTGTTATATTATGTTGTATTATGTTACATTATATTATGTTTTCCAAATGAATTGTATCGGCTACCAGCTTGCAAAATCAGACTTCCCAAAAAGCCCTTCCTGCCTTTGTCTGATCAATACTGCCTGTCTCAAGGACCAGACTCCCAGAACTTCTCTGGTGGTTATCTACAAGGACCAGATGGCTATCTGTGACTGATTATCGCCCAAAGGCTTTGTGTAAGGATGTTGATTCAACCACCACTGCTTGTGACAAGGAAAATCAAAAAAATTGTTGACTACAATGAGAAACCACAGTATAAGAAGAGGCTGCAAACCGAGGTTCAGTGGAGCATGGAGTGGGTGGTGACCCCTCACGTTCCCCAGCGCACTGCTTGCTCTTTCTATATCAAACACAGCAATCTAAAATTTTTGCTGAATAGCGAGACTTTTGTCTCTCATTTATAACATAGGAAAGTCAGCTTGGCTTTATTTAAAAAGCATCAGAGGCGAAAGCCCAAGATAAACTCAAGCCCCGCTCGGCAGCCCAGACAGGAAAAACTGCAAACAGAAACAACTGTGCCCACTGCACAGAATGTTCCCTCGCATTCCAAGTTTCTCGGAAAGACCAGGAGGCTGAATGGTCGGGGGTCTTTATACCCCTTGGTCTTCCCGGACTGCTGCGTTTCTTGATTCTCCTTCTGGTTGGTTCCTTTGTCAGTCGCCGATTGGTTCTTAGGGAGGCACAATCGGGACCAATCATTTCCTGAGTAGCTGTTCCCATTGGCTGGCACATAGTCCAATCGAAGTCCCAGCCGTTGACTTCGCACCGTGACATAATATTCTGGAAAGTTCCAAGCACCCGTCGCCCGCGGCCATCTTAGGTCCTTCCCGATTGTTTATAACAATTGACTAACAACTTATAACTTTTAGCAATTAACCTACAACACACCTGATCAACGATATAACATTAAATAACATTATTGCAGCACTCGACAGGCCCAACTCCACTCCCAAACACCAACCCATTTATAAAGCTATTAATTAACGATATTAATGTTATTAATTAACGAGATTAATCAATATTAATCAACAATATCAATTAACGATATCAATTAACAATATCAATCAACAATTTTAATTAATTAATTATCCTTAACTTTGCCCCCAAACATGAACTCATTTATAACACCAAGGATGTACCTCACCAAATAACCAACCAGGCTTCAAACAGAAAGTTGTCAGGAAGACTGAACAGAACTGTAGATCAGGAGCTAAGTTTAAACTGGCTTCTCTCACTACTGGATTACAAAACTTTTTTAAGGCAAAACTGATTTGAAAAAAAAAATACTGATCCACCCTCAGTGTCAATATATCTGTTTTGCAATTGTTTTTGCCTGTCAACCATGTAGAAGTCTGTCTGACTGCTCTAGCCACCTACACTGATGTCTGTTGGATTGTGTTGTGAATATTTACAAGAAACGAGAATTGTCTGTTAAAACATTGCACTGGAGGGGTTCTTAATTTGTGCTGCTGATGCCTTAAAATATTGTAACTTTTACTCCTATTTGCTTTTCTTCAGCACATTGCTCTACCTTTTTGCAATTTAAATATTATAAATGTTGTAGTTTGTCGTTACAAATATTATATATAATATATATTACATTATTACTGTTTTCTCTTTCTCTTCTGTTTGTTTTTAGGATATCACATGCTGTACAATGTTGCTCTGCTTTAACTGAAAACGCTGCAGATTATTTTCTATATTCATTTACTGTTTTTGTCAGGAATAGAGGTGGGCATTGGAACCGTTCAGTTTGCTTTGAAAAACATAGTACAAAAAAAGCTGCTAAGATAAAAGAGTTTAATATATATAAATATATATATATATATATTCTTTCCATATAATAATAAATTATATATATATATAAATATATTAACATCTATTAATATATATAATATATATTATATAAAAATATATTTTAAAATATCTATTTATATGTGTATTATATATTTTTTGTTTGTTTATTTGTTTGTTTGTATTTTTTTCTTACTGAAGTAACTGTAAAACACACTTTCTCCAGCTACATGCAGCAGTGTATATTGTGCACAACTGGACAAATTGTTTTGTTGAACAGGGTAGCTGTTTGAACACAAAGCAGAATATACAAATAATACTTGCAGTTTTAGGCCAAGCTTAATTCTGTAGCTTTTTGAACAAGAAATACCAGAATCTCAGTGTGATTTTAGTAAAAGATACAAGAAATTAAATGGAAAGACAGAATCTAGTAGGCAAATAAAAAGGAGCTGCTTCATCTAGAAGCTGTATAAAGCTTCGTTAGAGATGATGCCTTCTGTCCTTTCATTGGACAACACTAGAGGAGTTTAACCCTGTCTTCTTTGAACTCACTATCAGATATTTATGCTCACTGATATTATTCATTTGTAAGTAAAAGTAAACAGAACTATGCAAACAGTAAATTATCCTCCCTGTGTTCAGCAGCCCAAAATGCTAATATAAGATCCAAATAATGAAGGATAGTCTCAGCAAATACTTTAGAAGAACAGTTTGCAAATTATGTATTTGAGTAGTGTATATCACTGGATCATAAAGAGTAGAAGACTACTTGTGGTTCGGAGGTAAATAATGAGTAATGCATGGTGGATTTTTCTTTTGTTTTAAAGTCATTTCAGTCAGGAGTCTAAAGTTTCATAAAGCTGAGTGAACAAAAAAAGAAGTGTTCCTGGAAAACTTTCATCTTGATTGAGTGCTCACTCTATTAATGTATCTATGTCTGTAATATGGCGCATGAATGTTTTTCTGTAATTTTGAGCAAGTGTTGATAGATTAGTGTTTAGATTGATCCTTAAAATGATCTTTTGATAGAGCTCAAAGTGTGTTAATATGGAGTTCTGCTGATCTGCATTTTGTCTTGAGAGTAACTTGGATTTTTGTCTTTGTCCCCTGTATCACAGGACTTGTCCAGATACTCTACACCTTCTCTTAGGATTGTGCCAAATCCACACGCAAAAGGCTGATGTTTGAACTTTGTGGTTGGTTTCTCATATCACAGAAATAGGTGGTGTTTCCTTGATGATGTTTGTAGCAGAGGTAAGATCCCTTAAGGAAATACTTCATATTTTGTCAGACCTGCTCTTTTATTCTAAGAGAAAGAAGATGTCTTTTGTGAATGTAGTTTTTACTTCTTTAGATAGTGAAGATGGTTTTTGATTTCAAATCTGGTTTCCAGATTCTCTCCTGTCTTCATAGCTGATTAACTAATGCAGAGAATATTAACCGTGAAAAATGCGTGAGTGTCTTCATTTCATTCCATTTTAAGTTTGGAAAGCTCTGCTCCCAGGACTCCTGGGAAGATATGATGTAGAGGAGTTATTTTGACAAATACAATGCTACTTATGGATACGAAGTGTTTAGATGCTGCCTATTTAAAAATTTCTTTCAAATTCTAGCTAGATTTTCTGGTGTGGAGAGGTGGGGTTTTGGATTTCTTCTGGTGGTGCTGGTGGTTGTGGAGGTCCTTGGGTTTGTTTTTATTTAATCTTTTAACTTTTAAGTAACTTTTTAAAGACATAATTGCCATCAAAAATTAATGAAATTTAAAAATTATTGTGATATAGAATCATGGAACCACAAAATATTCTGAGATGGAAAGGAGCCATCAGTATAATTGTGTCCTGGCCCTGTGCAGGACACCCCAAGAGTCACACCTAGTGCCTCAGAGCACTGTCCAAATGTTTCTTGAACTGTGTCAAGCTGGTGCTGTGACCAATTATTTGGGGAACTTGTTCCAGCGCCCACCTACCCTCTGGGGAAAGAACCTTTTCCTGATACCCAACCTAAACCTTCTCCAACACAGCTTCAAGCCATTCCCTCAGATTCTGGCACTAATCATAAGAAAAAAGAGAAGAGCAAAAGGGTAAAAGGGTAAAAGAGTAAAAGGGTACAAGAGTAAAGACAAAGTTGCAGACTTGCAATGAGGGCTCCCCTTAGTCTCCTGAAGGTAGAATAGGCCAAGTGACCTCAGCTGCTCCTCATACTGCTTTCCTCAAGGCACTTCACCATCTTCATAGCTCTCTTTTAGATGCTTTATAAAGTTTAATATGTTTCATGTGTTTTGGCACCCAAACCAGCCCCCAGCACTGGAGGTGAGGCTGCCCCAGCTCAGAGCAGAGCAGGACAAATCCCCTCCCTTCCCTGACTGTGATGCTGTGCCTGATGCTCCCAGGAGAGGGTTGGCCCTCCTGCCTGCCAGGGTGTGGATGCTGGTGAGAGTCAGGGAAAACAGCAGTTTGAGTTTTCCCAAGGGAAAGAATTAATAACAAAGTTTAGCACCTGGTGTTGTGGACAGGAGGAGTGCATGAAGAACGAGATGCTTTGGTGTCACTGGTTGGGGTTTTTGGGGTCCCTTTGGGATCCCTGAGACTGCTTCTGCAGCCCTCAGTGATGGAGCACATTCCCGAGCTTTGCCCAGATAGAATTTTGGCTTGCAGTGAGCTCTTAGACCAGCGGGGAAAAGAAACCAGCATATGTAGAAAGGCACAAATCCATAGTTTATTCTATAAAGGCATCCTATCTAGCATGTACCCACAGTTACTGTTTTACAGGGATTTTTATATCTTTTGAGGGTTTTATGGTTTGCATCAATTACCAAGGGAATCCTACTTTCTAACCAATCTCTGAGGGATTTACATTCAAAGCTGGTATATGGATGCTAAAAGAAAATTAACCACTAATATTGAAGATAGATAAGAGGGTCTTCTAAGGGGGAGGAAGCTAAATTCCTTTTGTATTCGTCATTTCACAAGCCATTTCTTATCTCTAAGCTATGGTTTTCCAAGGAGCTTGTTCTGAGGATGCAGGGAAACTTTCTTCTGTGTTTTCTGCTCCCTCCATAACTCCTCTCTCTGTATTTACTAAAAAGACACTTTCAGCAATTTTCTTAAAACGTTGAACAAAGCATGCAAACATAACTAACACAATGACAACTACGATTAAAATCCATTAAAGTCCCTTGACCAGAGATGTGGCCCACCCCATCAGTCCCCATTGTCCAAAAAGGTGGTTGAGCCAGTCTGGAGTGGTTTCTACTTTCAAATCCTTCACGAAGTCCTTCAGCTTCTGGATGTTTGCTTGGATGGATGTTGAACGTGAGGAGAGATTGATGCAGCACATCCCCTCAAAGTCTTCACAGCCATGTCCATGGGTGAGTAGCAGGAAGTCGATTGCAGCTTGGTTTTGCAGGGATGCATGTCTCATGTTTTCTTCATCCTTTAAAAGATCACTCAAAGCAGCAGATGTAACATTGGCTTGCTTACTGAGCTGACACCCTAAATGAGTAATTTCACTGAGGGCTTTTGCTGCAGCCACCTATAGTAAGAACAGGGAGACAGCAGCTCTTGTGGGTTTGTTCCAGTTGTACAATTTAGGGTCACAACTTTTATCAAATTCAGTGTAAGATCTTTTTTCGTGTTTTGATTCACTCTCCTTTTTCCAATTATGTAATAAGGTAATGTTGGGGGTGAAGGTAGAAAGCTTACCAAGGCTACAGGGTCCCCCCTGAAGGGGAGAGGGGATTCCAGCCCAAACCCGATCACCACAGATAAGAAACACTCCACGGGGTAATGTTTTGGGGTGGATGGAGGATTCAGAGAGAGCATGAGTGGTGTAATTGCACCAATCTGGATAACTGTAGGCTTTGTTGATGGGTGATATGTCTTTTCTGTATGTGTTTCGAATTTGCCTCAATCCAGGCCAATTTTGCTTTGGACTTTTGTAGTAAAATTTGACACAGTATGTTGCTTTGGACCCCAGCAAATCTAATTCTTGGGGTTCCTCAGGGGCATTTGGCAGTATTTTTATCCAACGGTCCCAAGTGTCAACTGGATTTGGTCTCTTACCAGTGGTGCGGAGGAGCTCTGAGTTCTGGACGGGCCATTCGTCTGCTACAAAGGAAATTCCTACCAGACATGTGGAAAGTGGGTTGTCAAGGTTGCCCATAGACAGGCACATGTTATCTTGTTTTAATATCTTTGCTAAAGTCACCCAAACATTGTGTTTGGGTTGGGGACTGATCCAGCTGAAGGCATGCAGCACAGGGAAGAGGATCCAGGCAGCAGTGAGGACAGGATCAACGGAGAAATTTTTCATCTTTGGACAAGGATGGGCCTTCTGATAGGGAATATAAGTAAAGTCAGTTATTTTTATGATGGGGGGAGAGAGGGTTAGGGTTTTCTTCTTCATCTCCTTCCTTTGTCCCTTCCCCCCGCTCTTTTTTTTTTTTGTTTTCTCTAGGGATAGGGAAGTGAATACAGGATTAGGGGTTACAATAAAATCATTGTGGGGGGACTAATACTAGGGTGTTTCAGTAGAGGTAGTAACATCTAACTAAAGGTCACTTTGTGGCCAGACTATGTCTGGCTTATGATTTGCCTGATGCAGCAGAGTGCTGCTTAGTTTTTTGTTTCGTCTGCTGTCTTGTGACAGGATGTTCTTTTCTTTGATGTGCAGGTGTTCAACGATGTCTTCTTCTCCAAGCAGTGCTGGTTTGGTTTTGAGGAGGTCTTATATTTGACTCTGGGGAGCTTTTGTTGTTGTCTGTTGGAGTAGCTTTTGCCGTGCCTAGGTATGGTTTTTTGTTTTTTCCTGGGCACCATCTTGGTCCAGATGGCAGGGAGATGCAAGCATACCCCCTTCCCCAGGTAATTAATTGGAAAGGTCCAGAAACCTGATGTGTTTCAGGGTCTTTCACCAGCACTGGTGGTTTCTCAGTGAGTTTTGCTTGGGTTGAGTTTGCAAAGTGTCAAAGTATTGGGGGGTCTGGTTCTGACTTGGTTCCATTTAGGAAATTGATGACGTAGAGAGCTTTGCAGAGTCTTTCCACTAGAGATAAAATTTCTGTGTCTCTTCGCTGCTGGTGAAGGACTCTTTTGATGTTTTGATGAGTTCTCTCTACAATGGACTGTCCTGTGGAATTTCCAGGAATGGTGTGAATGTGTTCAATTCCCCATTCACTGAGGAACTCTTGAAATTTGTGAGAGATGTAGGCAGGTCCATTGTCAGTTTTGATCTTTTTTGGAACTCCCAGAGTGGCAAATGCTAAGAGAAAATGCTTGATGATGTGAGTGGCTGTTTCTCCTGCATGAGTCGATGCAAAAACTGCTCCAGAGAATGTGTCAACTGACACGTGCACATACTTAGACTTTCCAAAAGGTGGGAAATGGGTGACATCAGACTGCCACAGCTGGCAGCTGTTCAGGCCTCTGGGATTGACTCCCGTACCCATAGAGGGCACTTCATAGTTTTGATACTTTGGGCATGTTGCCACAATGACTTTTGCTTGGCTTTTTGGAATTTTAAACATTCTCATGAGGGCAGGTACGTTTTGGTGGAAAAATAAATGTGACAGCTTTGCTTGAGCAAAAATGTTGGGGATGTTTGCAGTCTGGTTTTCTGTCACTAAATCCAGCTGTAGTCCACCCAGAAAGGAGTGAGAGACTTTTTCCACTTCTGTTCTGGATTTCAACGCAAACTGTTTCCACACCCCCACCATATTTTCTGCCTGCCACAGGAGTGGTGAGAGTTGGTGGTTTTGACTCGGTAGTCCTTCTCTCCACTTTCTTGTTTGGTCTCAAAAGCTGGTTTTTGGTGTGGACTAGTGGACATGGCTTGTGTACCTAGTGAGATGGCCTTCAACAGCCAGCTTGAATGAGAAGTGTGTGACCTCTGTTCTGTGGGAAAAGTACTTTATTTGGGGAATATGGAGTGTCAGTAAACAAAGAGCAGTGTAACACTGGCTGGTGTAAGATCCTTACACAGAAGCAAGTAGGCGATGAACTGGAATAGCAGGCAGTGATATGCAGTGAGCACTGACTGGCCAGCCACAGAGAATATTGATCATCAGAACAAAGCATAGTTGGAGATTGGGTAACTGTAACTAGGAGTGTGTCACAGAGGGAAATACTGGTTTCACTCCTGTTTAACATTTTCTTCACACATAGAATCATGGAATAATGGAGCTGAGTGCTGATGACGCCAAACTGGGAGGAGTGGCAAACCAAGGGCTGTGTTGCTATCAAGACCTCAATAGGCTGACAGAAACCTCATGCAATGAATACACACCTCATGCAAAACAAAGGAAAGTGCAAACTCTTGGAGAGGAAGAGTCCAATGCACCAGTTACTGCAGGAAAACAGCTTTGGAAAGGTCCTGGTGAGCAGCAAGTTGAACATGAGCCAGCAATGTGCCATTGAGGCAGCAAAGGCTAGGTACATTAGGAGGACTGCAGTCAGCAAGTGGAAGGAAGTGGCCTTCCTCCTCTTCCATGCTGGCGTGGCAACTCCTGGAGTTGTGGGTCTAGTTATGGTCTTCCAAGTACAAGTGAGGATTAATCAGAGAATTACTGAGGGAAGATGTTCCTGAAACATTTTTGGTTTTGTTTCTGTTTAAAGCCCATCCAGGCACTACTATCGGTTTTATAGGGTGCATATGCACACAAGCATGCATACACGTGTCTGCATTGTCTATGATCTACCCTTTCTATTTTTAAATAAAATTATTAAGGAAATACTTTTAACATTGGTATTTTCAACAACAGCAGACTCTTTGAGGGGTGAGAACAGTAGCTTTTGCTGGTTGAGCATGTGAAATGTTTTACAAAGCCTCATACCACATGAGCAAACCAGGATTTGACCAGAGGTTGAACCTTTTGGTTCCAATGCTGATTTTGCACCCATGCTTTCCTTCAAGATGTTTGGAATTACTTAGAATGATGGCATTAAGACTAACTTGGTCCTGCACTTCTATAGCGTGAAAGGCTGGAATGAAACATGGAATTGTTCCTCACTAAAAATTATGTATTTGATTTTTTTTATTTTTATTTCTAAGACTCTTATAATTTAAAGGCTTATTTGAAGATATATTGTCATTTCCACCTTTACACTTAGTAGCAAAAATAACATTGAAGTGGCAAGTTATGTAGGTGTGAAATAAGTCATGCCAGAAGCAGACATTCAGATATATGCATAGCAATAGTCCATATGGATTTATAAATCATTTAAGGGTTTTTTTTCTTCTCTACAGAATTTTTGATGGTTATTGTTAAATACGTTTGGAGCCTCTCCCTCTGTTCATTTAACTTTGGAAATGGAAAAACTCTTATTCTGAATCATATTCCCTGTCATCAGGGGAGAAAAATTCTCCAGAATGTGCTTTTAACATGTGGGATTTTAGAATGCATGAGAGCTGTTTCCCTGGTAACTAGCGTGGAAGATGGCTCTGAATCCTACAGAATATGAATGGTGTATCTGAAATAGCTGCTGGGTTTGGTGGCGGGGGGAGGGTGCTTTTTTCAGTTTTCGTTCCCCACCTCATCACCCTGGCCAAATTTGTTTCTTTACATACCCATGGAAAGATTACTTTTTTGTTGGTGGTTAGTAAAAAGTGACAGATAACACTTCAAAACATTGCCTGGCATAGATATCAAGAATGCTTATTGGTAAATGAACAAGAGAAGTGAAAACACATTTTATTTTTGGATAACATCCCTACAGGAAAACAATGACTTCTTATGAGTAGTAGAGATTAAATCTGCTTTGGCTTTTCCCCAGCTCTTGTCACTGCCTTGTAGGAGTGGAAATGGTCATGGATTTGTTTTCGTGTAACTATGTGCATTACACTGTGAAGCTAATTTCAGCATTTATTATAGTACCTCCATGAAAATGGTTAACAGAATGGGCACAGTAGTCCTTCAAAAGTGCTGAATTACTTTAAAGATTTTCTTTCCTGAAACCCTTAAAAATTCCATTTCTGGTCTCTTTCAGGTCTCTTTGAAAAATACATTCTGAAAAATTTTCTGCCTCTTGTAATTATGACCCTATAGTTTTGTTGTAACCTATGTGGCAGTCAGTATTTGGAAGCAGAGGAAAAAATACGAATGCTTGAATTGACTGGGAGGAGGATAATTGTATGACATTCACTGAAGTATTTGCATGTCACCTTTTGTCTTTGACCTGGTCAGTAGAATACATATGCCATATTGTGGCAGTTATGATTCAACAGATAATTTCCTGAAATTAAATCCACTAAATGTGTTCTGAGAAAATGCTTATCAGAAATGTCACTGAGAAGTATAATACAACTTACCTATTTTTTGAGTTTTTACAGTTTAAATTTTTTAAGCACATATAGCATTTTAAAACTTGCTAGTAATAACATAATCCCAAGAACTTGCTGGTATACAGCAATGTTTCAAAGACTCTCCAATGCTGCTAGAATGGACAGCTTTAAGATGTGATTATATATTTCCAGATATATAATGCATCACTATTTATCTGTTCTATTATCTATACTTTCTGTGCTACCAACTTTTAATTCTCTTTTTAGCATTTTTGTTATTCCTAATGTAACAACTATACTTTGTTTTCTAAAGATGCACCAGATGAGGTCTGAAAAGATACGTTCCAATTTGTGTGTCCAATTTATTTTCCAGCTATTTTAGTTAGAATGATACTCAGTCCAAGCCTGACTGCATATGCTGTTCCATCCTGAATTTCAATTATCTTTAGTTTAATGTCTCAGAAGTATGCATACTGGCTGGAATACTCCATATTCAAGCTCTTTTTGAAAGCCCGGCCTCTTTGTAAGATGCTTTAAAATGATGCTCTGTCAAGATGTGCTTCAAGAGCCTCGTTTCATTTTAGCTAATGAGCCCTGAAGAGTTTTATGGGAATGGAGTAACAAACACCATGTATTGTGGGATTTGCACAGAGACCCAGTATTCAGGGTTTATGTCAAGAGGCACAGCAAGGCTCATAAAGAGTTGATGGAAGGAAAAATACAAGAGGAAGACTGTGTACTCAACTTCAGGTGGGGAACACAAAACTTAAAAATCATCTTGTATTCAGGGTTATGAAAGGCCATGGGGTAAAGCAGGATGGCTCTGGTTTTTACCTATGTATTTCATACTATTTTGTGAATCACTTCAATAGCCCATTTTCTTTTGCTATAGGTCGATATAGAGTAGATAACTTGGATATTAATAAAATATTAATCTAAAAATTATTTTAAAATTTAATTGGCTACATGCAATGAACAACTGCATGAATTAAAGGAACATGAGAACTCACATTATCTATATCATTGAAGGTGGGTGTCATTGGCAGAATTTGGGTTTTTATGATCACAGGGCAACTTTTATGGCACCATGGACCAATGCTGGAACTGGATGGGCTCCACCTCTCTGTTAAGGGCAGAAGGATTTCAGCTCATAAACTGGCAGAACTCATTGAGAGGGCTTTAAACTAGGTTTGAAGGGGGAAGGGGATGCAGCTCTGCACTCGGAAGCAGGCCCGAGGGTGGTAAGCCTGAGCTAGGGGTGAAATCAGAAGCCCAGCTGAGGTGCATGTATACCAATGCACACAGCATGGGTAACAAACGAGGAGCTGGAAGCCATGGTGCAACAGCAAAGCTGTGATGATCCCACAGAAACGTGGTGGGACTACTCACACAGCTGGAGCACTGTACTGGATGGTTACAAGCTCTTCAGAAGAGACAGGAAAGGGAGAAGAGGTGGAGGAGTGGCACTTTATATTAGGGAAGCTTTTTATGCCATGGGTATTGGAACAAATGATGATAAAGTTGAGTGTCTGTGTGTAAGAACTAAGGGCAGGGATAACAAGGCTGACATCCTACTGGAGTCTGCTATTGCCCACTCAGCCAGGAAGAAGAGGTGGACAACCTATTTTATAAGCAGCTAGAGAGTGTTTCAGGATCACCAGCCCTTGTACTTGTAGATGACTTTAATCTACCAGACATCTGCTGGGAACTTAATATAGCAGAAAAGAGGTGATGTAGGAGGTTCTTAGAGTGTGTGGAAGAACAACTTGACACAGCTGGTTAGTGAGCCACTGGGGAGCCACTACATTAGATCTGCTGTTGCAAACAGAGAAGGGCTGGTAGGAGATGTGGTGGTTGGAGGCCACTTGGGGAACAGTGATCATGAAATTATAGAGTTTTCAATATTTGGTGACACAAGGAGATGCATCAATAAAATTTACACAGGGCATATTTTGGCCTATTCAAGAGACTTATTTGTTGAGTTCTTGGGAAACAACTCTTAAGAACAAAGGAGTACAGGAAGGATGGGTGTGCTTCCAAATAGAAATCTTGAGGGCACAGGAACAGGTTGTCCCTGTGTGCTGAAAGATTAGTCGATGAGGGAAACATCCAGCCTGCATGGGCAATGAGGTTTTGAAGGAACTAAGGAAAAAAAGGGAATGTATCACCTTTGGAAGGAGGGTCAGGTATCTCAGGAAATGTTTAAGGGGGTTGCTAGGGCATGTAAGAAAAAAATTAGAGAGGCAAAAACCCAGTTAGAACTCAAACTGGCAATTCTGTGAAGGACAATAAAATATTTTTATAAATACATTAATGGCAAAAGGAAGGGTAAGGACAACTTCCATTTTCTATTGGATGTGGGAGGAAATTTAGTATCTAAACATGAGGAAAAGGCAGAAGTAGTGAACACTTTCTTTGCATCAGTTTTCAATAGAAAGACAGGTTGTCCTCAGGACAGCTGACCCCCTGGGTTGGTAGATGGTGTCAGTGTTGTGTCAGAATGGTCCCCTGTTATCCAGGAGGAGGCAGTCAAAGAACTGCTGAGCCACTTGGATATTCATAAATCTATGGGACTTGATGGGATCGACCCCAGATAATGAGGGAGCTGGCAATGAGCTTGCAAAGCCTCTCTCCATCATTTATCAACAGTCCTGGCTCACTGGTGAGGTTCCAGATGACTGGAAGCTGGCCAATGTGACTTTCATTCACAAAAAGGGTAGGAAGGAAGGTCATGGTAATTATAGGCCAGTTAGCCTGACCTCAGTATCCAGTAAGGTTACGGAGCAGTTTATACTAAGTGCCATCATGCAGGATTTACAGGATGGCCAGGGTATCAGTCCCAGCCAGCATGGGTTTAGGAAGGGCAGGTCGTGTTTGACCAACCTGATCTCCTTTTATGACCCCCCTGGTGGATGCAGGAAAGGCTGTGGATGTTGTGTACCTGGACTTCAGCAAGGCCTTTGGCACTGTCTCCCACAGCACACTCCTGGAAAAGCTGGCAGCCCACGGCTTGGACAGGAGCACTCTGTGCTGGGTTAGGAACTGGATGGATGGCTGGGCCCAGAGAGTGCTGGTGAGCAGTGCTGCATCCAGCTGGGGATCATCACCAGTGGTATCCCTCAGGGGTCTGTGCTGGGGCCAGTCCTGTTCAATATTTTTGTTGATGACATGGATAAGGGGATTGAGTCTTTCATCGGTAAATTTGCAGATGACACCAAGCTGGGAGTGTGTGTTGATCTGTTGGAGGGTAGGAGGGCTCTGCAAAGGACCTGCACAGGCTGGATAGATAGGCCAAGTCCAATAAAATTAATTTAATAAGTCCAAGTGCTGAGTCCTGCATTTTGGCCACAATAACCCCTGCAGTGCTGTAGGCTGGGGATGGTGTGGCTGGACAGTGCCCAGGCAGAAAGGGACCTGGGGGTTCTGGTTGGCAGCTGGCTGAACATGAGCCAGCAGTGTGCCCTGGTGGCCAAGAAAGCCAACGGCATCCTGGCCTGTGTCAGGAATAGTGTGGCCAGCAGGAGCAGGGAGGTCATTCTTCCCCTGTACTCAGCACTGGTGAGGTCACACCTTGAGTGCTGTGTCCAGTTCTGGCCCCTCAGTTTAGGAAGGACATTGAGATGCTTGAGCATCCAGAGGAGACAACAAAGCTGGAGAGGGGCTTGGAACACAAACCCTGTGAGGAATGGCTGAGGGAGCTGGGGTTGTTCAGCCTGGAGAAAAGGAGACTCAGGGGTGACCTCATCACTCTCCACAACTTCCTGAAAGGTGGCTGTGGTCAGGAGGGGGTTGGTCTCTTCCTCCAGGCAGCAGCTGACAGAAACAGAGAACAAAGTCTTAGGCTGTGCCAAGGGATGTTTAGGTTAGATGTTGAAAAAAAATTCTTCACTGGAAGAGTGCTTGGGCACTGGAATTGTCTGCCCAGGGAAGTGGTGGAGTCACCATCCCTGGACGTGTTTATAAAAAGGCTGGATGTGGCAGCTGGTGTCATGGTTAGTTGATGAGGAGGTGTTAAGTCAGAGGCTGGATTAGATGATCTTAAAGGTCTTTTCCAACCTAGTTCATTCTGTAATTCTGTGATTCTGTGAATTCTAGCTTTCATTACAGATGATGATCACTTCAAACTTGGCTCCATCTGCCTTTGGTGTTTGTGGGGCTTGGGGAAAAAATATCTTCCTTTAAAAACTGAAACTGGGGCGGGGGGTGGATAGAGGGTGTTTATTTCACAGCATTGTTACACTATTCTGACAGTCACATAATGTGTTTTAATTCGAGCTACAGGGCACTGCTGTAATGTGGTAGGGCTGTTTATTTTGAGTTTTACAAAATTTAGGCCAGAAATTAATGTAAATTAAGCAGTCTTCTGAAATACAAGGTTTCCACTGGCAGTGAAGAAAGTTAGTGGTGGGGTTTTTTTGGATGGATTTATAAAACTGAATCGTATTTGCATTGTACTTTCGTTGAATTCTGAAAGCTGACATGTCAGGATAGCCTTCCTGACGCCATGGTACACAATGTAACATCAGCACTTTACTAGAACAAATTCCTCCCAAACTTTGTTTGGCATGTGTACCATCGTATTTCTATCATATTATTTCTTTCAAGTAAATCAATACAACACCAAAATTAAAGAAATCACAAAGATAAGTTGAAAGAACAGCTATATTATCTTTTTTACCAGTTATATTATCTTTTTTACATACAAAAATAGGAAATATTTCTTATTCCTTGTTTGAAAAACTGCTTCGGTCTTCTTCTGACAGTCATGTTAGCTGAAGAGCAGAGCTGTGCCAGCAATGTCCTGGAGAGGGATTGTTGAACAGCACAGGCTTGAACAAGGGCCAGATGACAGCTTTGAGAGGATAGTCTCAAAGGACGATGCAAAATATAAAAAATGGTCATAGAGCAAGAATTGGTGACAGTGATAAATATTTTATAAAAATGGCAGTGATATAAAAGTAATACATAACACACCACACTTTCCTAGGTTAGCTGGGTTTTGCTCTTACTGATAATACTAGGAGCCCTGCAGTTGGGTGATTGTTCATTAAAGCGATGATATTGTCTGCTGCAGTACCCACACACGCTATGATGAGGTCACAGTATTTTCCTGCTTTGTTACTTGTGAAGAAAAGATGTTCGAAGAAAGTCTTTCCTCTTTGTCTTGACATATTTTCGACACCTAGTGGTACAAAGTATGAATTACTGAAGATTTATTAATGGGACTACTACTTTACCAGCAGTAACTGCTTAGTAGAGAAATGAAACAAATAGTATAGCTCAGACAGAATGGAGTTAATTTTTAAACTTAAAAAAAATTACAGTGAATGTTTTAAGAAGAAAATATAACAGAATTTATAATTATAAATTATTTTGCTTCTGAGGCATCATCTAGTTGGGGAAGAGCAAGAAAAGGCTGTCCATGTTCCTCTTATTTTAAAGCTCTATGGGACAGGAATGGATTCATTCAGCCACATCACATTGATGCTGAATAAGAGGAAATATGGAGAAACTGAAGAGTATTGTGGGAAAGGAGCTGAACAACCACAAGACTTTTTCTGTTAACTATTAATGAAATTGGTAAGGATGACTGAAAGTTTCAGAAGGACATTGTGAGAGTAGGCAGTGAAATAGCAGGAAAAATTAATTGTAAATTTGTATAAAGTAATGCAGATGGAGAATAACTGTATAGCACATGCTATATTTCTTTTCTTTGCTATATTTCTTTGCTAAGTTCTTATTTTTTCTTTTATATAATTTCTCTTAATTACTTACAGTGCAGGTAAGACCATGATGCCACTTCATAAATCTAAGTTTTTTCAGCACCGTCAGATTTGACATTTTGGTATTTCAAGTATATCTCAGAAGTAAACAGAACTCAATTTGAGCCTAAGGAATGATCAAGTTTTGGAGTGTTTTCCACTTGAGAACTGAAATTACCTGGTTAGAGCTCATCATTAGGAGAAAATACAGGAGAAGGTAAATATGTGTTGTCCTTTATTGACTTTCTTGTGCCCACCACACTTCTCTGTCGTTTCCCCTCCTGTCATGGTTAAAGACCAGGCAGCAACCAAGCCTCACCCAGCTGCTCACTCACTTCCCTGCGGCAGGATGAGGAAGAAAACCAGCTGGAAAACTCACGAGTTAAGGCTAGCTTAATAGGTAAAACAAAAACTGTGCACACAAGTCAAGCAAAACAAGAAATTAATTTATCACTTCTCATGGACAGGCAGGTGTTCAGATATGCCCAGGAATGCAGGGCCCAATCAAGCATAACAGTGACTTAGAAAGACAAGTATCATCACTTCTGCTTTCCTCACCTCTACAGGCTGACCATGATGCCATGTGGTCTGAGATACCTCTTTTGTCAGTTGGAGTAATCTGTTCTGGCTGTGTCTCCTCCCAGCTCCCTGTGCATTCCTAGCCTTATTGCTGGTGGGGTGGAGTGAGGAGCAGAAAAGGCCTTGCCCTGAGTAAACCCTGCTCAGCTATAACTAAAACACCCCTGAGCTATCAACACTGTTTCCAGCACAAATCCAAAGTTCAGACCCACCACTAGCTACTCGGAAGAAAATTAACTCCTTCCCAGCCAAAGTCAGCACATCTTCTTAGGAGTGTGGAGAAGAAAACATGGTGAAAAGATTCATAGGTCAAGAGAAAGACACTTACCCATTACTATTATGGGCAAAAAGGAGTTGGTTTAGGAAATGAACTGCCATTCAAGGGGACACTGTAGGAAGCATCAAGACAGAAAAAAATCATTAGAATATATGGATTTATTAACTGAAGCACTACATGAACAAGTTCATAGCTTACTTTTAATTAAAAAAATATGACTGCATGCGACCGATATGAATACAAAAAATAATTATCAGACTTCTTATTATTTAAATTGGTTTCTGTTATTTTTTCTCATTAGGATTATAGAGAAGAAGGATAAAAAACTGGGAAATTAAAATTCTTTTATTTTTGTCAGAAGAACACATGGTGTCAACGAAAAAATTTTGGACTTCATAGACTAGATGAACTAGGCTTATTCTTTCACACATAAGAAATATTTTGAGGGTTAATAAATTATTTGTAAAACGCCTTTAGGTCCTTGAGAAGACCACAGTTACAGAACCAGATAATATGATTGAGAATATACTTCATCTTAGTTCAGATGTGTATATTTTGATGAAAAGTTATGACAATCAGAATTTATTTGAGGGAGTCTATTTTTCACTCTCTTTTACTGAGTACTGGATACTTTCCCATAACACACTATCCTGCTAAAATTGTGATCTTGATGATAGCTGTGCTGGCAGCGTTTTCAGATTCTGAAGATTATAATGCTATTTTACACTTGTTGGAGAGAAGCAGAATTTAGTGCTGTGGTTCTTTATCAGAGGTAACGAAGCACTAAGTGATAAGGAGAGTTTGGCAAGGCCAGCTTCAGTGCCATATAGAAAGCAAAATCACTTTTGCTTACACACAGAGAAACCCCTTAGAGACAACATGAAAATAACCAGGCATCACTCCAGCCACTTTGCAGAAGTCTACTGTATTTTGATCTTTCATTAGGTACTGAATATAATGCAAAGTACTGTAAGTCTTGTAATTGTCAATCATTAATGGATCTTAAGCCTGTAATGAAAAACAGTTGTCAACAACAGTAATGAACAAAGCAATTGTGATTCTCCTGTCATAATGTATTGCAAAGGTGTGTCCAGTGCCAACGAAGAAATCTCCATGCATGGTCCCCCACTTCACATCGTGTCTGCCTTTTCCATGGCATGACTTGTTTTCTCTGAAAAATTTGTTTCCCTGTGGCACTTTTATCAGTTTTGTTTACCTATTTGCTTTTTTATTTTTGTTGTATTCAGGTTTGTGCATTGACTGGGTCAGGGCCCATGAATTCTCTGGCTGCTGGCTATCTGTCTTTAGTGCTTTTGTAGCAGAGAACATACTGTTCTATGCTGAGTGTCTCTTCTTTGTGAATGTGATGTGTATTAAAATCTGTAACTCCTGTATGGGTAGAATGTCAAAAGGGCTTGTTAACCCTCAGAAATAAAAGCAATTTGTAGAAGGTATTGAAAGGGGCTTCTTATTGCTGTTTCAGCTGTAGTTATTTATTTTCCTCAATAGATGCTGAAATGAGAGGGTAAGAGGGTTTTGTTTTGTTGGTCTGATATTTCTTGGATGAAGTAGTTATGTACTATAGTCATGCTTGACCTTTGACTAAGAAAGCAATTTGTCTCTTAATTTCCAATTGTGTGTTCTTTGTCTAGACCTCCACTGGAAATTTGGAGGTGTCATAGCATGGCTTGGGAACATTTTAGGTGAGAATCCTCCAGATGTTTAGGGATCGTAGAGTTCATAAAGAATATAAGGCATGGTTATAGTACCCTCTAAACTCAACAGTTCTGGTAGCTCTGTTTGGTTGGGGATTTTTTCTCCTTTTTTGTTTATTTGTGTTTGATTGTTTGTTTTCTTGTTATAACCACTCTATAAAATTTCCTGCTAGAAGTGAACTCATTGGGTTGGGGTGGATGAATTATTATTAATATTCTATATATCACATTTTTTTCAGTATCATAGAGTGGGAATTAGTAAATTGAGTATTGGTTGAATAGCCAGTTACAGAACAACATAATTTAGAGTCTGAGGATAGTGCTTTTGTGTGAGAGCTTGTATTAACTTTTATAAATACTTCTTGTGATAATACAGACTTCTAAAAAGCAGCTGATAGTTAATGGCAGCCTGGCTCTTGGCTTCTTCGAGAAACAGCACTTGAGTAACTGTGAGTAATAATATAAGTAAATGAACTGTTCAAGTAAGGCACAGAGAAACAAAAAATCATTTGATAGCATTTGATAGCAAGTCATTGACACGTGCAGTAGTGAAAGCCCTTTTTCACTGTACAGGAGTTTTTTATTCAACTTAAAGTCAAATTGTAGGAAATTAAATTTCAAATATGAGTAGACAAAACGTCAGTTGATGATGGAGGAAGGGAAAACGTACCACTCTACTTGTGTACATCAATCTTAAAAAGACAATTTTAAGATATATTCGTGGTTGTTTGCTTCTGCCAGCCAGTCACATCTTGTTGAATTATGTTAGCTTTTGCTGTTTCTACTCATATAATGAAGAAACAAGCCCATAACTGGAGATGCAACAGAGATTTTAAAATACTAGTTTAACAAACCTTTTCCCTCATCTTCCAATCTGAAATATTCCCTATATTGCAAGAAAATCACTCTTTTCCCTCTCCACCTTAGGTGACATTAGAAATTTCAATTTACTTACATTGAAGAAAACAAAACTAAAATTCAGAATGTGTACATTTAGTCAGCTAGGAAGACCTTTTTGTATAGTTTTTTAGGATGGGGATCATAGAAAAGGAATTCAGTCCTGTTGTGGGTTGGTTACTTTTATAAATGCACAGGTGAGATGGCAGTCTGCAATTAACAAATCTTTTTAGCAGTCTGAACAATTAAGTTTTTACTAGGTAGAAAGACAGAATACTGTGAAAAATGCATTTCAGATTCAATGTGCCTCCAAAATAAATCGCATCTCCAAAACTTTTCTTACTTTCAGTAAACAGTAATCTAGTGTCCTTTAGTCTTGCAAAGTTGCCCCAGCATGAATGTGTCAGCAGAACTAAATTTTTTAAAAGAAAGTACTATAATGTCAAATCAATTTTACTGGATTGGTAAATAGCTTACGTCAGAAAAGGGGAATGCAAAAAGACAAGCATAGCCAGATCAAACTTGGAAGGTACACTGGGAACCCATGTAGTGGGTTTGCAGACAAATGGAAAACATAGAAAAGAACAGAGGCATTGGTGGATTTCCTTGCATGTATGCATTTGAAGTTTTGGAAAATTATATAATACAGTAATTTCTTCTCTTCATTATTTTAAACCTTAACAGAGAAACCATTTCTTATAGCAGATGCTTTATTTTAAAAGTAATCTGATGGTAATAATTTTATTTTATGCTTATAAAATAATATTTTCTTGCAATTAAATTTAGCAAAAAGACATAATACTTTTTAAACTGATTTTTATTGGGTGACCTTAATCGAGGTGATAAAGGGATGGAATTTATGGACAGTCTAGATGTATTCTAGAAGTTAGTTTTATAGAGACTCTAATTCAAAGCATTCCAAAATACATTATATCCTGCTTCATAATAAACATGTTTAGTTATGGGCCAATACACAAAGTCTGCGTCTAGGCATTCCTAAACAGAGGCTTCAGCTTAATTTTCCAAAGAAATGGGACTTACAGGAACAGATTAATTGTATCTGCCTTCAGACCTACCGTATGATTTCAGCAGAATTTCACAAAGAGGTTGAAGGTAGAAACCTAAAATTCTTCACTTCAGGGAATTTGGTGCCGCTGGATGGTTATAAACAAAGAAAGGAGAAAGCTTCTCCAGGTAACCCAATTGCAATAAAAGCAAAAAGTCAGCAGAGGAGAGGCTCTTTTCAAACCACCAGAAAAAGGAACTGTGTTCATTTAGTCACTAGATGTCACTGAGCATGTAGCAGCATATTCGTATGGTGCACACAACATCAGATCTTGTGCTTCCTTCCAGGGAGGGCCGAAGTTTTCTTGTTCTTTTTTTGTTTTATAAGCTATTATTTTGAGAGAGAGCATTGGCCTCCTTCTAGAGCAAAGTGATTCAGTATCCACTTTGGGGGCTTAAATTTGTGCACTGCTTTATTTGACCAAGTACAAAACACACTACCAGTGAGTAAACTGGTCTCTATATGGAAGTCGGAAAGGAAATATTCCACTTCTTAAATGGCAGCCTTCCCTGCCACATGAGCAATGTGCACGTGCTCAGCTGGGACATACTTATTCATATTAAAATATATGGGACTTGTTGAGGATGTTTTCAGAGGCTTTTTTTGCTGATTTTATGTTGATTTTAATTTGGGTTTTTTTACGGTCCTGTTCATCAGAATGCCTTATTGTACTTAAAAACTACCACACTCTCAATGACACTGTTTAAAATTGTGTGCTTATTAGAAGTAGTACTAGTTACTAATTATTATTAGGAGACCTGTAGGAGCCTATACAGGTTTGTAAATATGTGGACCATTTCCTTTTACTTTAAAGACTTCAAGTTTCTCTACTATGCCATGTTGTTGACAAGACTGAGTACTGGGATTTATTTCATCTTGTTGATGCCAATACTAGAGTGATTGTTTGCATCATTGTTTGCATATACTCCACTGAATTTAAATAAATGTGACTGGCTGGGTTTAGAGTTGCTTTTTACTTCTTTTGGTAAATTCAGAATAATGAGCCACTGCAGTCCTCATTCCTAAATAGTTTCTAGACACACTCAGATGCAAAAGCAATATTAGCATGCTTTTTCTTGCTTTCTTAGCATGTAAGTTCCAACTACTCACTTCCTTGTTTTCTAGTGGAATTGCTGAATACATTTGTTCTTCAAAACAGGTGACTGTTGGTTAAGATCTGCAGGTATTTCTTTACCTTATAAAATCTCAGAGCTACCAAAAATGTGAGAGAGTTTTCCTCCTAACTTACAAATTCATTCCAAGTTTTGTGTCATCTTCACATTATTTTGTAAGAGGAGTAGGGCTGTTTTGCCTTGTTTTGTGGGGTTTTTTTGTTCTTTTTGGCTTTCTATTGTTCTTTCAGTAAAATCTTTTGTTCTACGCATTTTCATTTTGCTTTGGCTCTTTTTCACTAGGGGAGATGGTTTAGCTTAATAGACATGGAGCTAACCTTTCGAGTTATTTCAGCTAATTATAACCGACTTTTGGAAGCTTCTGGGAAAAAAGAACATAAAAAACTGCAACTGGAACACCACCACAAGTGGAAGAGCAGAAAGGAGGAAAAAGGAGGCTTTAAAAAGTGTATATCTTATGGTTTCTAGCAGAAAAGTAAAAGATGGGAGAAAGATGGTGTATATATCTATTGGATTTTAAAGAAAGTTTGAGTTGAACTTAATTGAGTCTCTAAACTGAGTTGCATTTGTGATAGTGATGATTTTCAATTTCTTACATCTCCTTATGTTCGAGCTAGGTTCATAATTCCTTTTTTAGAAGGAGCATATTTTCTCATAAAGTACTATGAAGGGCACCCGTATTTTAGACTGGGCTGTTTTAAGAAAAGTAAATACTGGAGAATATTGAGCCTACAGTGAAAAATTGTTGGTTGCTTTTTTTTAATTTATTTTCTGGTCAATATGTCATATGTATTCATAAATACAAACATTTGAGCAGAGCAGAGATACACCCACAGGTCTACAAAAAGTCTACTTTGTTAGATTTTTTCCAGAAAATGTTGTATCTGTTTTTCCTGGATATAGATATATTTTTTTCTCTTGGAGGTGAAGGGTTACAAATAAGGCTTCGTACTAGAAGGATATGTACAAGTGGTGAATATTTTCTGGCCTTTCAGAACAGGCTTCAGTGTACTGCAGACCAAATATCCTTTTTCTTCCCCATGCTCTTTCCTTTATAGTAAGTGAGTAATTGCATTGCTGCCTGTGTGGCTGCAAAAACATTATTTATTGGAGAAAGGAAGCTTGAAAAACAAGTTCCCTAAGGGTGCAGAAGATGGAACAGAGTCCAGTTATTCTCTGAGCTGTGACTTGAGGAGATTTGAAGTGTCAAAACTTTACTATAGAGACTAAAATAAAGTCACTGTACAGAGACAGCTGTGGCTGAATATATTTTTTCACCCGACTTCTCCATCAGAACTTAATGCTTCTACATCAGAATATGGATGGAAGCATATGCCCCTGGCTCTGTTGCCTGAGTTCAATCTGGCAAGTAGACACCTGTAGTTGTCACAACAAAATCAACCAGAGTATATCTCTCAGAAACCATGGTTGGCAGAATAAGGAAAATAAATCTGAATCAGAAGGCAAGAAAAAATTGTCACTTTAGAATGATTGATTTATCAAAGGCTCTAAGAAAATAAAGTTAAAAAACCCACAAAAGTCTGTGCTTTTGGATTTGGCTTGGGGAACCAGAGGTTGAGTCAGTCCTGAGAGGAAGATACTTGAAAATGTGTGTCACAGCTGGAGAGTTTTGATATCTGCACACAATTGGCTGTGTGAAACACATACTCTCTGCATGAAAGCCATGTGGCTGCTTTTGCTGACAACTTTTTCCAGTTCATTAGGTTTTCTTGTACAGTCTTGCTTGCATACTTTCGTTTCAAGACAGAAACGAGCAAATGCATACAGTTTAAAAATCTTTCTTCTTAGAAGAGAAACATATGATTTTACAGACATTTACTGTAATATGTGAATAAATCCTTGCAGTGGAAGATCTGAGGATTTTATTTCAATGGAAAGTTTAATGGGCATTTCTCTAAAGGAAAATTGCCAAATTCCTATGTTGCTGCAATTAAATCTCTTAGTGAACAAGAAACAAAAAAATTAATTGCATATGAAAAGACCAATTAGTAGCAGCTCAGCCAAAATCATTTAAATCAACATCTGCTGTCATGTTAAACATGAAAAGGCCACTTCAGAAAGAGAACCAGCTGGAAAACTCTAGACCTGCTCTTTCCTTAGTGCTAGAGCCTGCGACACATTTTATGGATTTATGATCCGCCAACAAAATTATTGTTTGGAGTGAATTTTCCACAATGAAGTGTTTTAAGTGTTAGTCTATTTCCTAAGAAACACCACCGTTCCATTTTCACATTCCTGTTTTTCACCCCTGTATGTGTATTGAAATATGATGTATGCCATTCTTTCTATGAATTTCATTTAGATATTCTTGCAATGTATGAAGTTACTCTAAAGACCATTATATTGATGCTGGTCAGCAAATCTCAGCATCTTTCTTGGAAGGATGCAGAGAATTTTGAAGGGTAGAAAGCAGAACTCTTATACTGGATTTCTCTTTGCATTTTGTTGGGGTTTTGGGAGGATTTTGTTTGTTTCGTTTGGAAGATTTTTGGGTTTTGTTTGTTTTCTTTGCTTTGGTTTTTGCTTGCATTGGGGTATCTTTGTGTGGGTTTTTTTTGGTTTGGTTTGGTTTGGTTTGGTTTGGTTTGGTTTGGTTTGGTTTGGTTTGGTTTGGTTTGGTTTGGTTTGGTTTAGGTGTTTTTGTTGTTTTGGGGTTTTTCTTGAAAGCCATTTCCACATCTTTGAGATTCATTCAGAGGCATGGAGACATGCCTGCTTACTGCCTAGAGGCCACACTGCCAACCTAGCAAGGAAATCCCTCTATTTTAGCAGTGATCATGGTGTTACCTATTTACAAGGGCTGGTCTACTTTGAGTAGATGTTGTACTCAGTAGCCATCAAGTAAAGCCTACAAAGTTGCTGTTTATTTTCAAAAAATATGGATTTCAATGGCTTTGAGATTTACAGCAGTATTTATCCAGTCATCTATAGATCAACAAGAATAGAGTAAATTAAGGAAAGATGGAAGGTGTGCAAACCTTATTCACTGTACTTTTTCAAATTGTGATGGTAGCACTCACTGGTGAATATTGGCTTTGTGGAGAATGTGTGGCAGACCTGTGGGGAAAAACCTGCAGAGCTCAGAGCAGCAGCTCATCACAGGAAAATGAAGCTTCAACAAAACTTTTGCATCCTTTAAACAAAAGAACTTTCATTCTTTTTCTTGATTCTTAACACCTATACTGATAATTTGCACTGGTATAGAATACATTCTACCTGGATGCAAGACACAGTGGAGAAATCCTGAATTAATTTTTCAATTCTTGCTGTACAGTGAAAACTTGTATTTCTTAGAAGAAAAAAGAAATAGTATGTTATACACATATACTGGCTCATTAAATTAGTGTGACATTAAAGAATACATCTCACGGTTTTGAAGTATTTATATAATGCTACTTAAAAACTGAGGGGAGAAAGTGAACTAATTTGCCCCTAGGCTGGAATGCACAACACAGTTTATTGAAGCAGCAGAATAAATTAAAAAGGGGCAATTCACATCAAAGAGGGAAAAGATCACATCATGCAACCTTAGAATCACATAATAGCCTGGGCTGGAAGCTGCCTCAAAATTTAGCATCTAGTTCTAACCCCCTTGTCATGGAGTGGCCTCCCTGCCACCCACTGAAGCAGGCTGCCCAGGGCCCCATCCACCCTGGCCTAATGAGGATATGAAAAGCTGTAATAACATGGGCTCTCAGAAACTGGCTTCAGGTCGGATTTTGTCTCTGTAATACACTACTTTGAACAAGTTTGGTAAAACAAAGTCTTATACTAGAAATTTGGAAGAAAACTCATTCTTATTTTGGAATTAAAATAGTTTTGGTGGGGTTTTTTTCCACTTGTTTATTTTGTTTCTTGAATAAATAGGTCTGTCCCTCTGAATTCCTCTCTCAATTTTACTGTCTTTCTTAGAACATAAGTATATCTGAGTGGCAGACCTATTCAGAGAAGTTTCTAAAGTTGAGACTTAATGATAGACATAGCAGTAAAAACAGGGTAATCACATGCTTTATGACTCTTTTTTTTTGTATGAGCTTGTGCTGCTGCTATTTCTTCTTTTATTCTTCTCTTACTTATTGAAAAAAAAATTCAGCAAGTCTGAAATTTCTAATACCTTAGAGAATGTAATTTGCAAGTTTCTGAATATGTTGCCTAAGATACCTTGTGTGAAACTCCTTGGATATGGACAAGCACTCTTTTAAAACAGAAATCTGAGTGTAAGCGTCCAAAGAAGGAAGAACTGTTTGCATGGTCAAAACTCTCCTGGGAGAGGAACTCAAGTAATATTAACCATTATGGCATTATCAGTGGAAGAAAACAGATTCTCACTCACTTCACAAACAAACGAACATTCTTTACACAAACTTCACACTCACACTACTTCTTCATCCACATTGTTATAGTAGAGACACTCTGACCATCTTGCAAGCCTTCTGCCACACATACTAGAAGGCAGCTACCCAGTCAGAATTCCACATAAACACTTGTACTAGCCCTGGTGTCTGAGCTATTTCAGCACTTCAGTTATGTGCTCAAGCCATTTGCACTACAATTAGTTCAAGCCATGCTCTGGGGAAAAAAAAATAAAAAAAAATAGAAGGTGTTTCATGAAGCAGTTGTTTGGAGATGAAGCGACATTACCCTCAGAGATCCTTGGGACAAACAGCCTGTTTTATTGTTCAGGACCTTCTGATATAGAGAGTTTGAGCTCCCCAGGTTAAGACAGCTGATTGGTCTGGGTTTTAACTCTGCCCATCTCTCTGACCAGCGAGAAGTCTGCATTCTAGATCGAATGGGGTTCACTGAGGTCTCTGTTTGGGTTCAAATCTATCCTATCCTTGCTCACCCAGGAACCTCTTTATCAAATCGGGCTAGCTGAACTGGGTTTCTCATTTATGGCCAGCTTAATTACCCAGCTACAGAGCAGCTGTGCTGTGAGAAAAGGAACGTTTATGGGATGAGAAGTTGATGGCTAATGGAATAAAAGAAAATGGAGATGAGTTTCTTTACTCTGAGTGACTTCCACAGGTGTCTTCCACCCCCAACCATTCTGTGACTCTGTGACCTCTACAGGGATAGTGATAGACCACAGAGAAGGCACAGGCCTTGGGGCAGTGTGGGAAGATGTAGTCTGGGAGGTGGATAGTGGGGGGAAAAGGCCCGTAGGAGATCTGCAGCTTTAGTGAGTTTTTGAGCAGATATCTGAGAGGTCTTTTTGTTATTTGTAAGCCTGACCTTCTCCATAGCTGTGAGCCACAAGATCATGGGTCCTGTGCTGGTTAAAAGTACAGCAAAGGTAGGAATATCTAGCATTGCATTTGTTAATCTGAAAGAGACTTTACAAGAGATTTACCAAAACATTTCCCTTGTTTTCTTTTGATTTTTTTCCTTTTATTTAAGGGACAATTTTTGTCTGATAAGCAGAAGCAAGTTAATTCAGGGCTACAGATGCTGTGGTGTTACAAAAAGAAAGTTGTGAAAGTTAAAAGCCTCTTTCTGCTTTACCAGTAGAAAAAGAAAATTTATTATTAATAGAAAGACTATAGTGACAGGATTTGTTATTTTCTTTTTTCCACATAAATCACAGTAGAAGAACTAAGGGATTTTTCAAGGATAATCTCTGACCACAGGGTATGTTACAGCATTCTTCTGCAAAAAACCCCATTTGGGATAAGGGATCAGAAAGCAGTTTGGCAGCCAAAATATAAAGCCATAGGAAGCTCAAGTAGAACAGGGAGAAATAGTGAGCTAGAAAGTGGAGTAGGAACTCTAAAATTAAGTAAAATTATTGTATGAGTTAGTATTTTATTCCTAGTTGTCCTCTGTTAAATTCATATTTGTTTCCTTCTCCTTTTCACAGAATCACAAAATATTATTAATGGAAGGGATTCCCCAGGTTCCTTGAGTCCAATTCTTAAGGGAATGGCCTGTACAGGCATCAAACAACCTTGGTGTTGTTACCATCATGCTTTGATGCTGGATATATGCTTGTAATTTTACTGCTCAGCTGCTTCTGCTCCACGTTCCTGTTAGCAACAAATCAAACTAAATAAATAGAATGTAGCACACATTACTCTGAATTCCAAGAGATAGCATTTCTTAGAAGTCTCTCAAAAGCTGACAGCTGTTCTTTTGTTTATAACACGGCAATAAGCCCCAAGAGTGCCTGGCACAAAAGTGCATTCTAGAATAGCATAATGGACTAGAGCGATGTTGCTGCAAATTTCTGGTCTAATTTCCTGTACAACACAGACCATAGGTCTTCCATTCATTCCAGCTTGTCTGTTTTTCTAAAAGCTATGCTCCAATTAAAAATAAAATGAGAGTCACTATAATAGTAAATTAATTTCAGCTCCTGGTAAAGTATTCCAGTGGTAGATTATTCTCATAGTAATGGGTGGAAAGTTCGCCTTGTTCTGTTCATGCCAAGATTCCACTTTTGATGTGAGGAAATTGTTACATATTCGCTGGTTATCTTGCAAAGTCATCTGTTACTTTCTGTTCTACACTTTGCGTGATTGATAAGCATTACTCATGCTCATTCTCTTTGACCCCTTAACAGTTTCAGTTCTCATGAAGACATACATTAGGCATGGCTCTAGTCTTTTAAACAGCATAAGTTTCAAGTTTCTTCATAGTAAAGAATAAAAATCAACAGGCAGACTGGCTAAGCTAGCTTTTTCCCAACTTTCATTGGCTCCTCTTATCCTGAGGAGCCCAGACCTGGACACAGCACTCCAGAGGTGCCTCACCAGGGTGGAGCAGAGGGGCAGGATCACCTCCTGTGACCTGCTGGCAATGCTCTCCCCAGTGCACCCCAGGACACCCTTGGCCTCCTTGGCCACCAGGACACACTGCTGGCTCATGGACAGCTTGCTGTCCCCCAGGAACCCCAGGCCCTTCTCCTCAGAGCTGCTTCCCAGCAGGTCAGCCCCAGCCTGTGCTGGTACCTGGGGTTGTTCCTCCCCAGTGCAGGACCCTGCATTTGCTCTTGTTGAATTTCAGCCAGTTCCTCTCTGCCCATCTCCCCACCTGACCAGGCCCTTCTGAAGGGCTGCCCGGCCCTCTGGGCTCTCGGCCACTGTTCTGACCTTTCTATTAAAAAAAAATCTTACCTGAGCCAGGTTATGTAAGCATATTTATTAGAAGGCTGTGAATTTTTTCTATTTTACCACTACCACATCACTAATTTGAAAAGTACTATGGTAGTGTCTTCTCATCCTTAATGCAAAATTGAATTACTGGTAAGTAATAAATGAGCCATGAAACACAGTCATTTGTCCAACACAATTCTTTAGGAGGCATTTGTAAGGCATTTTCATTTTTAACAGGTTTTAATATCTAAGGTAGTAGAAGTAAAGAGGAAGAAAGAAGGTCTGGACTGTAGACATCAAATCTTACAGATGTAGAGTATTCATAGATTGAAAATAAAATTTTATACTCTGAAAATATTGATCAACATGGTATTCTGCTATTCAAATATGGTACTCTTCTCATAACTGAAAAAAACGTTTGGCTTAAAAATGCATGTCATTCATTTTGATGACATATGAAGAAAGTTATTTTCAAAGGCAAAGAGTATGTTTGTAAATACCATTTTCTAAGCAATAAGTTGCAAATAATGACCTGTATTACAAGAAATATTTTATACATACTAATATGCAAAACCAAAGAGGTAATATTTACTATGTGAGCTGAGAGAACAAGACAGAAAACATAAAAAGTTGTCATGTATGTTACTTGTGAAATGTGTTTTAAACATTTTTCTGGAGAGGTTTGCAGCCCCTGAAGACAGGCCCATTTCTTTCACAGAGCTGAGTCATAACAAAATTAGAACCCATACCTAGTATTCACAAGGCCTTTGACAAGACTGATTTACATGAGAAATAAATATTCATTCACTCTCCGTCTCCTGTCCCAGTGTATACAGTGTTTGGAAAATTTTGCCAACAGGAATACATCAGACCTTACGAGCTAAAATTTTAGGGGCTTGGTTCTTCCATTTGTTTTTTATCACTTTAAAAGTAACAGCTATCTACAGGATAGAGGCAAATGGGTTTTCTTACGTTCCTTGTTGACATAATTCAGTTCTAAACTTGGCAGGCATTTAAGATTCATTTTCTGTCTTTATATATCAGTCATGTCAGGGCAATCCCAAGCACAAGCACAAGGCTGGAAAGTAAATTAATGGAGAGCAGTCCTGCCAAGAAGAATTTTGGAGTGCTGGTGGATGAAAAGCTGGACATGACCCAGCAATGTGCACTGGCAGCCCAGAAAGCCAATTGTGTCCTGGGCTTCATCCAAAGCAGAGTGGGCAGAAGGGGAGGGAAGGGATTTTGCCCCTCTGCTCTGCTCTGTGAGACCCCAGCTGGAACCCTGCATCCAGCTCTGCACCCTTCTCTACATAAGAAGGACATGGACCTGTTAACCAGAGGGCCAGGAAGATGATTCAAGGGCTCCTATGAAGAAAGGCTGAGACAGTTGCAGCTGCTCAGCCTGGAGAGGAGAAGAGAAGGCTCAAGGAAGACTTTAGAGCACTACCTAAAGACTCCCTACAGGAAAACAGAAGAATGATTTCTGGCAATGTCATATAGTGATAGAACAAGGAAGAATGGCTTCAAATTGAAAAATGGTAGGCTTATATTTTATGTTTAGATTTTAGGAAGAAATTCTTTACTGTGAGCATAGTGAGGCACTGGCACAGGTTGCCCAGGGAAATGGTGAATGCCTCATCCCTGCAGTGCTCAAGGCCAGGCTGGATGGGTCTCTGAGCAGCCTGGTCTGGTGGAAGGTGTCCCTGCCCGTGACAGGGAAGCTGGAACCAGGTCATCTTTATGGTCCCTTCCAATGAAGGCTATTGCTTGGTTCTATGTTTCTATGGTTCTGTGATTTGTTTAGAGACTGTCACTACTTAAAGAGGCTATGATGGTGTATATAATTACTATCTTTTTGTCTTTCAGTAGTTAAAATCAAAACACAGTGTGATCTGCTTCCCCGTATTTCAACACATGAAAGAAAAGGCTTTCGTGTCTGTGGGTTTTAAAAAGCTCAGAGTAATGAAGAGGAAATAAGGAAACGACTTTCATGAAAACGTGAAATTAACTTCTTAAGTAAAATTCTTTAGGTCTGTTCAGTAATTAAACTGATAAATTAGTGAGTTAAACAGAAGATGATAATGCAAAATCTTCAGAGCTTGAGGAGAGATGTTTTAACAGAAATGTAGCAAAGGATTCTCCATAACCCTGTTTGAGAATACAGAGATATTTTTAATACAGAAAAATAATGGTGACATTTGTGTTTTGCATTCATCTTCACTTTTTTTTTCCTGGGTACCGAAACAAATAGGATATCTGGTGCCCTACAGAGATTGAAGGGGAAAGGAGAAAGTATCTCTGACTTGTGTATGTCTGAAGCCATATTTACTTGGGCTATGCCGTGAGGTGTCTGAAGTGTCTTTAGAATGTAGCCTTTCAGGGCAGGGTCATGTTGTATTTGGCAGCATTCACATCATTGTGCAGCATGATACACTCTTAGAATCCTGCATAAGATAGCATCCAAGGAATTCACTTAGCAAGGAAATTAGACAGCGGAGGAGCTTGGTGCAGTGGGAGAGCATCCACTTTCAAAGACATGGTCCTTAAAACCAGTCTTTTTTAATGGATGAACATCAAAAAACTTGGAGTTTATTTTAGTTTAGATAGCAATGGCAATTAAACTAATTATGTCTACAGATATGAAATGGAAATACGGCAAAACAGATTGTTAGATTTTGTTAGATATCTGGTACTTGCTATACTAAAATAATTTTAGAAATTCAAGTCATTAACTTGAGGGAAGATTTATCATTTTAGAAGAGAAGATGGGGAAATATTAGAAGAACCAGTCTAATATGCAGTGCAGTGTAACTGTTAACACCCAAGTGTGAAATGTTAATCTCATAAACTAAGATAAACATAAATATGTTATATATCTCATAAACACAGATATATTTAGGGATTTATCTAGCATCTATTCAGATTATTTTCAGTTGAGGCCTAAATATTCGTGAAGCTGTATTTTCACATATCTTTATACACTGAATTAACAGGAGTATTTAATACCTGGTGTCTGGGCATTCCACTGAATGGAATTTGCAATAGAAGCCGCTGTGAAGGCTGAGATACTGAAGACCCTTCCTTGCATCAGTCTTCACTGGCCAGCCCACAGGTTGAGGAAAGAGGACTGAGGAAAGCAGGGGAAAATCTCTTGGTGGAAGAGGAACTGGGTTATATACCATTTAGTCAAACTTAACATCCACATGTCCATGGGCCTGATGAGATGCATTTACAGTTGCTGAGGGAACTCCAGGGTGTCATTGCTTGGTCATTCTCAATAATTTTCAAAAGGTCACGACAGTAAGGAGAGGTGCCTGAGTACTGGAAGAAAGTAAATGTCATCCCACTCTTCAAAAAAGCCAAAAAATGGGAAGCCAGGGTACCCATTTTGAAGCCTCAGCTGCTTCAAAAGCCATCTTTTGAGCATGTGGACAAGATAAAAAGGTGACAAGGATCGATCAGAGTGGATTCACCAAAGGGAAATCAAACATAAGCAAACTGATTGCCTTCGCTGATGCAGCCAGGCTCTTCTCAGTGATGCCAAGCAATAGGATGAGGAGCAACAGAAGAAACAGATGCACAGGAAGATCCCCTTGAGCAAGAGGAAGAACTTCTTTACTGTGCAAGTGACCATGTGCTGGAACAGATTGCAGGTAATTAATCTCATCTCTACTTGATGAAGCTATACTTGATGAAGCTATACACCTTCATGTACATACTCAAAACCTATGTCCATAATCCAAAACCTTGTCTGCAATTACTTTGTACAGTACACTAGTAAGGCTACAAGAGAATGAATTCTTGAGGGGTGGTGTGACCTATGAAATATCTTTGACATGTCCGTCTCTATTCTAAAAAGAACACCAAAAACATTGCAGAAAGTGTTAGCTAAACGTTATGTTGTTTTAAAATATTGGGGATAATGAAGATGCAGCACTGATTCATTGAAAGGAATCAATGGAACTGTGTTATATTTGCCTCTTTTTCTCCTGTAGTATGTTGCAAAAACTTAAGGTGGCCAGAAATTTAATTTTCTCCAGATGCTCTTAACATGGATTCTCCAAGGACATGGTATATTTCTTGTTATTTTCAATTTTATGTTCATATGTGTCTTAAAAATGAGACAGTATGTGATTTCATGTCATGTGTCTGCTGATGGCAAGTGATGTCACATATTTTCTTTATTCAGTTCAGGATTTCTTGTGTCAGAAGTAATGAAGACAAGAGTAAAGATCACCAGGGATGGGAGGCTCTGTGTAGAGACCAACTGAGACAATCTCATTCCAGGAAAGAAATTAGGTTCTCAAGACTGGCTTATTTTATTGGCACTCTTAGTCCTTCTGAGGTGCACAGACAAAACTGCTGCTTTGTCTAGAACTGATTGAAGAGATAAGCAATAGCTCTTGGTTTTCCAAGTATATTATATTTCTGTGATACAATCCTGGGAAAGAAAGACTTTATCTTTTGAGTTGCTCCTGGTTCTATGATAAAGTCTAAATCATTTGAATGTTGTCTCCAACTGCTTGTAATGCACAATCTCTGTACAGTAATTTTAAAAGCTGGAGATAAAATGCAGGAATAAATTCCTAAAACTTTGGTGTAAGTATTTGAAATAGTAATTTGCAATTATTGACTGCATAAGCTCCTTTTCACAATGCATTCTCATTGTCTAAATTTGAAGAATTTTCTGTTTCCAAGAGATTGATATATTTGGTGGTAGAACTACAGAAATAATTGAGAGGAAATTAATCTTGCCGTATCAGTGCTTACTCCTGCAGAAATTTGATGTATTAACAGGTGGAAAGGTTTGTTTTTTCCTCTATAGAAAACCGGAAATCTAGTGAACTTGCACCAAACTGTAGAAGTTAGATATCCACATCCTTGTCCTTTTCTAATTGTATCCTTTTTTTGTTTTCTTTTGTTTTTTGGTTTTGTGCTTATGTGCGTGTTTGTATGCATGGCTTCGGCTGGTCAGAGAACCTCTTTGTGACTCCGGTAGCTCCTACTTATATAATAAGCACATATTTAAAAGCCTTTTAATGTCACTTTTGTCCTACACCAGCTAGTTTCCACTGTGAAAATTACACCCAGAAGTAAGAAATTTTATGCAAGTTCTATCCAAAAATTTATTTTTTCTGACTAATAGTTGAATTTGTTGCCTTGCCAGATGATCATTCTTTTTCACCTTAGTGCTTGCATTTTGATTTATTTTCCTTTCCTGACTCTGAATTCACTAATTGAATCTCTTCCTCAGCTTAGGAAATTTCCAAGTAGTGTTTATCAGCTGGAGTCCCCTCTCTTCTCCCACTAGAAAAGTTTGCTCCCCACACAGGGGTGTACATGCAGGCTTTTGGATCTGTGAACCTTGTTACTTTCAAGGAAGGAAATCAAGGCATGGACGAATTTCCTATTCTTAGCCAGCTGCATTTTTTGTTTTGTTTCAATTTGATATGAATGTTATCTAATCACAACTTTTTTTTCTCCCTGAATTTGTTTCCTTCCTTTCAGGAATTTACACATATTGTATCTTCAGAGACCTATTCATGTTTTTCCTGATTCTCTATGAATCTGAAAGAATTCAGTTACAGTCAGTGGTGGGATACATGTACAAACCAACTGAGTCAGAAAACACACTAGTAAATTTCTCCTTGATTTGAACACATATTTAGTGAATATTGTTACTTGGGAACATGTTTTCTTCATAGAATTTTTCTTTAATTTTTTGTGACTAATTAAAATATGGCTTTTCTATTGTTATGTAAGGCTGGAATAAATTTAGAAGTATTAAGTCTGGTTTCTTAAGCAAGAAATATTCTGTGATCACATTGTGCATGACTGCCTTTCTTCACTCCTTGTAGGTTTTAAACCATTGACATGTGTCAGCCAAAGTTACAGAGGAGAGAGATGCCAAAGGTAATTCAGTTCTGGCAGGTTTTCTGATAAAATTATTGCAATTGTATTGGTGAAGGAAAAGGAATTGACGAGAAGGTATTGAACAAAAGAGGCATATTTTGTTTGTTTTCGTGTGCCTACACCTATTCCTCTGATTTAACCTTTGAAAAAATTTTTTAAAAATTAACCTTGAAAAATTATATAAATATATTAATTTGTATCTTCACTCAACTTAGTTGCATTTTCTCTCATTGTTGTATTTCTCATAGTTGCATTTTCTCACTGTAAGAAAACCAGGAGCTATGTAGAGGATTAGCTGGATTAAATTCTCCGTTCTCTATTCCAGGGTTAGATAATTAGAATAATTTATTCAGGAAAAGAGACAATTTCTGTTATGAATATATATTCATATGTTTTAAGGGGATAAAAACTCCGTTTCATTCATTTTTTAAGCACTGCTAGAAAACAAGATATAAAAAGAATCCCTTTAATTTTTCATGTCAGTTGATTTAACAAAGGTATGTTACTGCATTGCTTACTATATATGGTTATTCCTGTGATGTTATTTTTTGCTAGTTTTGAAACAGCATGGATTGAAACCTTTATTATTGGTGAAATTTTCTAGGGCCAGTCCAGCTAGAACAACAGTAGGAATGAGGAATATCAGAATGTGCTCACTTTTTAACATGTCTTTCTTCTTCTGATTTTCTGGAAGACATCCTTAAACAGCAAATCCTAAATGAATACAAGATAAAGTTATGTCTCTAGAAAGCTTTAATACAAACAGGATATAGACATATGGAATTAATTCTTCTTATCATTGTCTAATATAAGTGATCAAATTGAATTATAGATTTTGGCATCACAGACACAAATATCCCTAAATAGAACCTTCTCAAATAGTTGACATCTTGACACATCACTGCTTAAAATTGCTGGAATGGGCTCAATTGGAATCAAAGAACAGACTATCTGGGGATGTCAGAGAGGTTTGTGAGGGAAAAGACTATGGAGCAAATTCCTCAAATATTTATGCACAATATGAATATATAATATTAATGTGAAATGGCATTCGTGGTATATTGTGACCTTTCAATAAAACATACACTTTTTCTTTCCTTGTGAAAGCTGCAAGCTCTTGAAAAAAGATGTGGCATTACTAGATTAATGACATCTCTCAGATTCTCCCTCTGGGATGGGGCAACCCTGGATGTATGGACAGACTGGGGAATGGGATGCTGGAAAGCTGTGCCAGGAAAGGCACCTGGGGGTCCTGGTCTATGGCAGCTGGACCTGAGCCAGCAGTGCCCTGGAGCCGGGAGGGCCAACCCTGTCCTGGGGGGCATCAGGCACAGCATCACAGCCAGGCAAGGGAGGGGATTGTCCTGCTGTGCTCTGAGCTGGGGCAGCCTCACCTCCAGTGCTGGGGCTGGTCTGGGTGTCACAGCATGAGAAAGATGTGAAACTGTTCGAGAGCGTCCAAAGGAGGGTGACAAGGATGGTGAGGGGTCTGGAGGAGAAGCCCTGTGAGGAGCAGCTGAGGTCACTTGGTCTGTTCAGCCTGGAGGGGACTGAGGACAGATCTCACTGCAGCCACAACTTTCTCATGAGGGGGAGAGGAGGGGCAAACACTGGTCTCTTCTCTGTGGTGACCAGTGAATGGCCTGAAGCTGTGAAAGGGGAGGTTTAGCTTGGCCACTAGGAATTCCCCCAGAGGGCGGTTGAGCACTGGAACAGGTCTCCAGGGAAATGGTCACAGCGCTCGCCTGAGAGAGTTCAGGAAGTGTTTAGACAATGTTGTCAGGCTCATCGTGTGACTCTTCAGGCTGTCCTTTGCAGGACTAGGAGCTCAACAACCCTTGTGAGTCCCTTCTGACTCAGGATACTCTATGATTCTATCTTTTGTCCATTTCACTAATAGTTTGCTAAATTCCTTACTCCTGAGCAGATCTGTGCTAAAGAAGGAATCTTTTTTTTTTTTTTTTTTTTTTTTAATATGAGTAATCTAGCAGTGTTGAAATAGAATTAACTGATGTGTAGTCAGTTACACTTGATACCTCCACATTTCCACTCTTGCAAAAACACAGTGGCAGCAGAGTAAAAAACTAACCTAATTAAATCAGAATATCCTGTAAGAATGCCAGTGTTTGGCATTGGTCAATGATAGAAAACATCCTTTTTGTGCTCTTCCAATACTATTGCATGTAGTACTGACTAGACCAGTGTGGTGGGCTGACCTTGGTTGGACACCAGGTGACCAAACTTCTCTACCATTTCACAGCTGAACAGGGGAGGGAAAATCAGATGGAAAACAGCTCATAAATTGAGATAAGGCAGTTTATTAAAGCAAAAGTGAAGTTTGTATGCACATAAGCAAAGTGAAAAAAATAATTATTTTCCATTTGCCATCTGCAAGTGATGTTCAGTGTTCAACTTCTTCCCAGGAAGCAGGGCTCCAGCATGAGTAGAGGTTTCTCCAGAAGGCAAACACTGTCAATAAAAAGTGTCCCACTTCCTCCTCCTTCCTATAGTTTTATACCTGAGCTGCAAGCTATCAAACCAGATACTAATTTTTTCCAAGCATGGAGATCCAAAGCCTCCAAAAGAGAAGCTTTACTGAAATAATAGCATTATGTGTAGCAGCTGGAGATAAAATTTATTCATATATCTTCAAAAAACTATTTTTCACTTGCAGTGTTACTCATTTGTTTCCCGAAAAAGATTTGTTTCTACTATGACTTGTATTTAGTATTATACTCATTCACCTGGCATTTATGCCTTTCTTGTCACTTTCACAAAGCAGGAGAAAGCTGCTTTTACCCAGTGGTATTACTGATTGCAGTGAGAAAGAAATACTCAAGACTCCTGATTATTTTGTTTCCTTTTTATTTCGCTTTTTGGTGAAAACAAAATAATAACCAGACCTCGCTGTGGGGACCTTTTATTCATCATCAATTGCCCTTTTATTGCAGAATTAAATTTGATTCCCACTGAAGAGTAATATAACACTTTTTAAATGTACCAGTAGGTTTTTAGTATTCAATTTAAGTTAGATAGAGGTTTTGAGTTTATTTGCCAAATGATTTTGCCACTCTCTTTATTATACACGATCAGTTTTCTTTCCAGAACTGTAGGTTTTGGGGGTTTTGGTTTGGTTTGGTTTCTAATGAGATTTTTATTTTTAATAAGACAAGCATATTCTCCTACTTCTGTGTATTCAAAGCTATTTACCCTTTTTTTGTCATCTGTATTCTTTCCTCTACCTGCACCAAGTCAGGGAAAAGTAGATGTCTACAAAAAAATAAACAAAAACCAGCATGAATAAGCCAACTTTGGCATGGATATTTCAAACATTAAAAAATTATAGCATGTTAAATGTGACTCTTGCTATTCCTGCTTAAACTGTGTTTACAGAGAACATGTTATATGTATTTCCATTAAGAGTGAATTCTGGAATTACTTTGTGGCTTGTATTTCATTAACAAAAATTTCTGCCAAGAAGTGACATTAACATGTGCTTGTGCTGTTTTTTATTTTCCCTCTTTGTTCCTTGGTTTGCTCTGTAATGGTTATAGATTTGCTCTGAGCCCTTTCTGTTCTTTCTGTAGAGCAGCTACTGCTCATGTGTTAACAGTGTTGCATATTTCCATCAGGTCTCTTGGGCTAACTTCTTAGTGGTGAGATTCTATAAAATTCTAATCTTGATGTAAATTTTCAGGATATTTTAACTTCTTTCATGATACACAGCTTGAAGTGCCAAAAGATACTTGTTAAAATGTAAACTTATGTTATTACTAAGTGTCAAAAAGATTTAATAATCCTTTTTTGGACTTCTTAGTTTTGAGATTCTGCAGCAAAATAGAAAAAATCCTGGGATTTGTAGGACATCTTACCTTATTCAGTTACCCTATAGAGTTTTTAACAAGATGGGGGGAAAAGATATATTTAAGCATTTTATCAGACTAGCTTAAAGGGCTATAGCTACAGTAATAGCTAGAGATATAGATTTGGAGTCCACCTACTTGCATTTATCCTCAAAAACACTTCAATGGGAGTGATACAACAATATAAAAAAAAAAAGTCACAGTTAGCAGGACTGGTTCTTATATCCTGGAGGAGCTATGAATACAGCTTGGGCATTTACTTAATTTTACAATGGTTTAGAGATTTTCAGTTCAGTTGCAATTATTTGTCTTGACCATGAATGCAATACAGAAAATCTGTAACAGGTATATCTTATATCAAAGCCTGATAATGTATTTTATTTAAAACTAGATCTGAAACAAATGATCATTTTCCAGTTATAATCCACAGTGGTATTTTCTAGCATACCAACACAATTTTCTAGAAAAATAATTTATTTCAATCATTACAGTAGTCAGGCTGGAACAGCTGGCATTGCATTGGTCCTACTCACAATGAATGTTTCTTGCCAGTGGTAAATCATCACACACACCCACAAACACGAGCACACAAGTACAAGCACTCAAACAAAACACTGTGACACCTGCCTCTTGGTTAAAATGCTGATATTCCCCAGTATAAAAAGCTACAGTCCTGCAGCAGGACTCTCCTGCTACCCAGTTTGAAGAATTTTTCTGCTTCTAAGGACATTTTAGAGTGTGTTGGATGTTAATCCCCTCTTCCATCAGATCCTGGCTGGATTATTGTAGGCTGTCTCCTGGTGTTATGCACTCATTTATCTTGAGGACTTCATTTTAAGGAGCATGAAAATTCCTGTATCTTGCCTTCATATCATATTATCCACTGTAATCCACACCACAAGCATTTTTATTAATAACATGCCTGTTTATGGAGAGTGAGGAGGATATACCCACAGCTTTAATCTATAATCACTTGGTGCTTTAAGTAATTTTTCACTTCACTGTAGGACTTTTCTTTGAATTATAGCATGAGACTAGCTGTGTCAAACTCCTTTTGTTATCTTCTGTCATATCGATGATTAATCCTAATGTTACATGGCACTTGGTCACATAAGGTGACTGAGGTTTGCAGATGTAGACGCTTATGAAATAATTATTTTCACAAGACCCTGATTACAAAGCTGGTTCTGCAGCTACAATTACATGAAACCTCTTTAGATGTGTAAAATTTTAGTATGGAATGAAACCAGAGTCAACCAACCCCAGTCAAAATGCTGTGATGTGCCTTTTCATGACAGTGCCCTCTAGTTTCTCTGGTTTCTCATCTTTTCTACAAAAGGCTGTCTGGTCTGTGTCTTCAGTAAATTGAAGGAACAGTAATTCATAATCAAAATGATTCTGCACATCTTTCCTCTGGTAAGATTGAAAATATGGAGAATGTGTTCTGTCAGGACACAGGGCCTCTAACCTTTCTAATCAGCACTGATGTAAAACATGTTTTCTGTTATTGCTGAGCAAGTTTTACATAGAGCCAGGGCCTTTTCTGCTTTCTATACCACCACACTGAGGAGGCAGTTGGGAGGTTGGGAGGAGACACAGCCAGGACAGGTGGCCCCAACCAAAGGGTGCTCCAAACCATATAATATCATGCTCAGTATATAAACCTGGAGGCAAATGGAGGAAGGGGCAGCTGTTTGGAGTGATGGCATTTGTCTTCCCAGGTCACTATAACATGGAGCCCTACTCTCCTGGAGATGGCTGAACACCTGACTGCCCACAGGAAGCAGAGAATTAATTCCTTGTTTTGCTTTGCTTGTGTGCAGCTTTTGCTTTTTCTATTAAACTGTCTTTATCTCAACCCATGAGTTTTCTACCTTTTAGCTTTCCAATTCTCTCCCCAATCCTCTGGTGGGGGAGTGAGTGAATGGCTGTGGGGTGCACACCTCTTATGTAAATTAGATATTTCACACCATTTTGTTCACAGATGCACAGCCAGCCTTTTGTGACTCTCATCTAGGAGTAAGTTGTTGGCAGAGGGGATGTAATGAGCAGGAGTCTCAAGGCAGAAAAATTAGTTGGCTCAGCACAGAATGCTGAGCACTGCCCCAGCTCTGCAGGACACTCTCTTCTAATCAGAACTGTCCTGTTACAACAGTCAGAAGGCTTGAGAAACAATGTGGTTGTGCCTGGTCCTCCACAGACCCACGAATTCACTGCTCCAGATCCAAACCAGATCCATATGCAGCACTACCATTTGTATCCTCAATAAGAGGATAAGAGAAGAAAGCTTATTTCATTTTTGTATTGGATCTAAGTTTTAAAGTTTTGATGATATCTATCAGTGTACTGGGAAAAAGTGTAGGCCAACTGAATTTACTGTATCTACCCACTAAATAACTTATTAATGACTTTCAGAGCAATTCTTTTGCTGACCACTAAAGGTATTGGCAAACATTAATATATACCAGTTAACTGCTACAGAAAACAATGCTTCCAATCATAGAATGGTTTGGTTTGGAAGAGACATTTAAAGATCCTCTAGCCCAACATCCTACTATGGGGGCACTTTCCACTAGACCAGGTTACTCAGAGCTTCATCCATCATGACCTTAAACACTTCCAGCAATAGGGCATCTGCAGATTCTCTGGGCAACCTGTTCCAGTGTCTTACCATCCTCAATGTAAAAAAATTTCTCCCTTATGTCCTAACTAAATCTACCCACTTTCAGTGTAAAATCATTGCATCTGGTCCTTCCTCTACAGGCCCCAGTAAAAAGTCTGTCTCTGTTTGCTGGACTCACTCCCATGGGTCTTCCTTGTTCTGGGGATTCCAGAGCTGTATGGAGTACACTGGAGTAGGATCTCAAGAGATGTCTCAGCCTGTTGGCCACATTGCTCACTTGGATGTAGTTGGCTTTCTGGGCTGCAAGCACACATTCCTGGCTCGTATTTAGTTTGTTTATCCACCAGTATCCTCAGCAAGGATATCCCCAGAAGAGTCTTCTCCTCAGGGCCACTCTCATTGCATTTTGTCCTCCAGTCTATATTGATGTCAGGGATTGCCCCAGCCCAGGTCCAGGACGTCATACTTGGCATTGTTGAAATTTAAGAGGTTCAAACATTCAATAGCAGTAATTTACTTGTAAAATAAAATGCATTCAAAGACTGAAACTGCTTGATTTCTCCTAGGTTCCTTTGTGATGCCCAGTCTCATTGATAAGGAAGAGTATAAAAAGAAAGGGGGAAATATGCTGCCAATAGCAATCCTTTCTTACCGTACTGTAATAATTTAATTGATTAGATGATGAATGAAGTGGTACTGAATAAAGTGACATTGCTGGAAAGACAAATTGAGGCAATTAAGGAATTCTGGGAAGATTCAGGAACTCTGTCTAGGGGGGAGAAACAGCTTTAAACTGAAAGAAAGTAGGTTTAGACTAGATAGAAGAAAGAAGTTGCTGAGTAGTTTGCACAACTCCTATCCCTGGTCTTCAAGGCCAGGCTGGAGGACCTCTGAGCAACATGGTCTAGTGGAAGGTGTTCCTGCCCGTAGTAGGGGTGTTGAAACTAACATATCTTTAAAATCCCAAACATTTTTTGTGATTCTATGGATCCAAGAATTCTACAACAGACAGAGTGAACAGCATCTCTTAGACTCCTCTAACCAGTAATTACCATGCCTAATTATTGCAACAAGCAAGACTTAAAGAAGTTAATAATAGAATTGTTTCAGTTTGAGAAAGCCTTTAAGATGATCACGCCCAGACAAGTCACCACTTGTCAACCACGTCTCACCACAAGTCAACCACATCTCAAGGTGCCACTTCTGCACAGCATTCAAACACCTGCAGGGATGGTGACTCACCCACTTCCCTGGGCAGCCTGTGCTCTGCTTTCAGTTAAGAATTTTATATCCAATATTAATCTCCCTTGGTGCAAATTAAAGTAATTTTGTCTTGTCCTGTCACTTGTTACGTGGAAGAAGAGGATGATCCCCACCTCACTGCAGCCTCCATTCATAGGGATGTAGAGTGCAATATGGAAGATACCCCCCTGAGCTTCCCTTCCTCTAGGCTAGATAGCCCCAGCTGCTTCAAGTGTTGTGCTCCAGACCCTTTACCTGCCCTGTTCCCCTTGTCTGGACACACTCAGTGCCCTTCCTGTAGTGAGTGAGGAGCCCAAAACAACACAGGATTCAAGGTATGGCCTCCACAGCATCGACTACAGGGGACAATCCCTTTCCTGGCTCTGTCATTCACACTACTTCTGATACAGACCAGAAACAGGCCTTGGGCACCTGGGTACACTGCTGGCTCATAAAGAACAGATGGTTTCATTGTGATTTAATTAGTTATACCTGTTTCTATGCACAGGTACCCATCAGTGGTATACAGCAAATTTTAAGCTGGAGAGATGAAATTAACTAATTTTAGGCTTTCTAAACATGCTGGAACCATCATTCCTCCCAATTCTGAGATCAATACAGCTTGTACATAACTGAATTTCCCTTGGGGAAAATAATCAAAAACAGCTGTACAAAATATATTGACAACAAGCAGGTAGGTCAGACATTTCAGTTACATGAAATGTTTTGAATATAAATATGAATGAAGATAAGTTTCTTCCCCAGTTTTCAAATAATTTAATTGGTTGGAGGGTAGGAGGCAGGGGGAGCATTATTCTGATAACAGAAAAATTACATTTCTATTTCTGCCAAGGCTAAGAAGTAATAGGGTTAAATTTCAGCAAGGAATATTTAGATTATGCATGTAAGGTAAGATTTATTTAAGAACAGTTACACATAGACAATCTGCTCCTCTATGTCAAGCATTATCATTCTTGTCATGTTTGTCTGCATTTTCCCTAAATAATCCTACACTGAAGAACAGGATGTCATTTAACAGTCTACCGTAGCACCGTTTTCTAAGAAATCCGTTACAATCAGTAATTAGTTTTATCTTGAATTTTATTAAACTTTCCTTTTTCTGTTACTTACAGATGAAATCTCAACAAAAGTTTGCTGTATTACTAAAGAGAAGGAATTTTCTTGAGAGAAAACTTTTCTGAGCAAGTGGTTACACTGTGTTTCTTTTTCTGAAGCCCAAATGTGAGAGATGCTGGAGCAGCAAGGGAAGAATACATCGAAATCTTGACTTTACCATAAAAGGAAAACAGTGAGACAAATTGGTGCTTAAATAAAGGAAAGTTTGTGCTACAACCATGGTGTAAGATTTGGAACACACCTTCTATTTCTTGTTCTAATCCTCCTAGGGCTTCTACCCTTTTTAGGGTTTTGGATGATCTAACGTTGACGTCTAGTGGTGGGAAGGTAAATTGCAGAGAGGAATCTTGCCCTGCTCACACACACACATTTTATGGAAACAGAGGAATGTCATCCTAAGATTTGAAACCAGCCATTAAAACCGTAAGACTTGTGGAGCTGAGGAGAGTAACATTAAGAATAACAGCATAGAGAAACTAAATTAATCATCTTTTACATTAAAAATATTTAAGTCCGAAGCATTCTTGTTTGCAGCATTTCGCTTTACTGTGCGATATAAACAGCATGGATGAAGAGACTGGGTTAGAGTACTGTTGGAAAACATAACTAGACTTATATCTGCCGTGAGATATTAATCCCTATGTTTATTTTGAGGTAATAGCAAAGATTATTCAAACAAAAGTTAAAGGGTTTAATTGTTTTATAACAATAAAATGTCAGCAACAACTGGGCTAAGGTCATGCACCACTGAATTTCTATTTAGCTGCTTCTGTGGGAACACTTAAGTGATTGCTGGTTAGTACTTTGTGTTTGAATATGTGTGATTCATTTATGATAATGCCTTCATCTTGTTTCTGTTGGGTGTATTACCTTTGCAGTTATTTCACTGACCTTGGTTATATTGTTATATTGTCATATTGTCCTCATTTGTGCCAGCTTGTCAAAATGGGTACTAGTACTAGTATCAGCTACAGGAACTTTTAAGTGTCCTTTTTATTTAGGAAATATTTTATTTAGGTAAGATGACCTGCCAGATGATCCATTATATAATTGTGAAAGTATTTCCTCTATGTCCTTTAAGCTTTTGGATTCAATGAGTGTCAGATGTATGTTTCCATTCCTTTTACTGTCCAAAGTTAACAGTGACTTGAATAGTGTCTCAAAACATTGATTTAGAAGATTTACGTTACATGAAAAAAGCTTTCCAATTCAAGCAGACCAATTACTGTGTACACTGAACTATTATTTAATTAATTTTCGTATGGGGAAGAGGGGTGGTGCAGAGGCAAGATACTTGTAGTAACCTGAGTGCTCCTATTGGAATGTAGTTTATTTTCATTTAGAGCTAACAGTCTCTGTCTCCTGACTGTAGCTGTTTGGAAGAGAGGGCCCTAGTAAATATGCTAAAGCCTGGAAGCATGCTTACAACTTCCAGCTAGATGAAGTTATGGAAGCAAGCTGGCGACACTAAGAGGAGGAGGGGAACAAAAAAAGCAGAGAGTCACAAAAGTAGAAGCTTCTACTCTTCCTGGCATATAATAGAAATAATTTAAAGAAAAATTATATTCAGTGGACTTGAGAGAAAAAGTCTAAGTTATAAAAGCAGCCTGAATAACTTTCCTTAACAAGTGTTAGTGTTGCTTTACATCACCAAAAAGATTAGGTATTCTACATAATACAGGATTATATTCTGGAAGACATGCATCAAGCTTCCACCTACACCAGGGGAGCTTCAGGAACAGGTGCCATGGATGTGGTGGGTGGAGTCACCATCCCTGGAGGTGTTCCAAGAAACAACTGGATGTGGCATGCTCTAGTTGACTAGGTGATGATCAATCAAAGGTTGGATTTTATGATCTTGGAGGTCTTTTCTAACCTAAATTATTCTATATTGAATCCTACTATCCAAAATTTAAAATGTTGTATTAATGTATTAGCTATAGAGAAAACACATGTTCCCTTCTTGGCCAAAACAATCCTATTTACTCTGTGTCTTTTAGAAAACTTAATTTCTCTCATGGTCATTGACAAACTACGACAGTACAGAAAACCATTAATATATGCTGGATAATTTCACTAGGCTTTTGGAAAAAATTACTTTGACCTGTAAGGTTTACCTTTGAAAAAAGCGTACTCCACACATTTCAGAAAGCAGTGTTGCAAACAGCTTTTGTTCCACTCACATATGAACGAAAAAAGAAAGAACAGGGTACTATGTCTTTATGGTAATTTGGCATTTAAAGACAAAATTAGCCTGTTTTCATACTGTCCACATTTTTCCTCCTTAACCCATAGCTTTTAACTCTTCAAAACCATAAATTGTGCTTTGGACTATGATTTAAACAAGAAGTAAAAGTCATTTACAGAAATGGAAGGGGGATTTATATTTACTGAAGAAATTTGGATTAAAAGCATTTTAAAGAATTAGTTTTAAGGTTTACTTTTTAAGTTGTACATTTAAAATCTTGTGTTCATATTTCCGATCTCATTTTTGCCTGTGAATTATTTTTTGACAGCTGTAAGAATCAGGTGTATTTAGAGGAATGTACAAATCTACACTGCTCTCCAGTTGGTATTTCCTTAAGATTTTTTTTAGTTTAGCATTTACAACTATAGCTTATAAAATTTGAAACAGTATTGCCTTAAAAATAACAAGTTAGGGTTTTTTAGGGTGCTAGACATTTTGATATTCTTGTTCTGAGCAATGTAGTTGAAAGACTAGTTGAAAGCCTATTACACTTTATTGAAGTAGCTCTCAGTAGTCTTGATAGACCAAGTCCTTCAATGTAATTATTGGTGACTCTTGCATATCACTACCTTTATGTTCAAATGCATAATAACAATTTTCTCAAAGGGCAAGGTACATAACAAATGTTCCCAGCATTCACTGCCATGGAAGTTGAAAGATTATCCACAGGTACCTGTGATCAACTAGGCCTTAAAATTTCTCAAAGTCACTAACATAACTTGCTTTTTGCACTTTGCATTTCCCCTGCCATTAAGCTTCATGGGTAATTTCCCATAGCTTAGAGAGCAGTAAAGGTCATTCTTTAGAAGATTTCCAGACATTTTCATACCACCTAGACTTTCTGCCCAACTACAAACGCCTCCACTACAGATGTCAACACCACTAATAGCACAGTCAGTTCTCCTTCACTGGGTCGACAATTCTCAGACAAATTAATAAAGACACGAGAGCAATTTTGAAAGCTGTTCTTACCATGCAAAATTCGCAGAGGTTACTGGCACTTGATCAGCTCGCCCAGCAACACTGGTGAGTTCAGCATGTTAGTAGAACAGTCTGGTAAGAGCAGTAATTAACCTCAAAAGATGTGCTGAGGTACTCCTACATTAAATACATAAAAATGCCATTTTTCTAAGGGAAAATAATATAACAGTAGCTTTTACTATCAGCATAAAATAGCAATTTCTGTGCAGCACAGAAAAAAAAAAGTTATACTGACTTTTCACTTTGAGTAGTGCTTTTGTGTATGCCACTAGGTGATAGCTCTCACAGCTCAGACCTGGAAAAAGCACACACTGACCTTTCCCTGCTCATAAAAGATGTTTGCAGTTTCACACATTAAACAATACAGACCCCTTCTTTCCAGCAGCACAGAAAAGTAGTGTTTCCAGAAGAAAACAATCTGTAATGTTTGACTCATCTGCTTCTTCTTTAGTGTTGGAAAAGCAGGAGAAGCCCCTCCTTAACAATGCTTTTATGTTTTTAAGGAAGTGAAGGACACTGACCTATAACACTGCGTCCATACTAGTGAATGGCAACTCTCTATGCTGAGGGGACAGTGACGAACACCCTAGGATGAGGTACAGGACACAGAGCCACTTGCTGAATGAGAGGCAACCAAGGGGAGGTGGCAGAAAGCACAGAATACAACGGCCCATCTGTGTGAGTATCTTCCATGCTCCCAACATGTTTGCTGAACCCTCCTTTAGAAGTAATGGTGTCATGCTAAGTCCTCAAACCTACTGTTCTAAATTAACTGTTGCTACTCAGAGAATAATTTAAAAGCATTTCTTGTCATAAGATCTACCAATAATGGAGTTTTACTCCATTCCAGTCACACGAAAAGACATCAACGAAGTACTTTTCTAGGGAAGCAGATTTTTTAGAAGAAAGCATAAGAAAGGCCCAAATGCCTGGACTGTTTGATCCAGTTTAGAGACCCCTGGAACTTCCAGAAAAATGTTTAAACGCTTACAGGTTTCCTCTGTGAGTCAAGATTTGCTGTTTATGTGGGTAGGACATCTGCACCACGAACGAGGGAGCCTGCCCTTTGCTGGAGTATGATTTTGAAGATGGTGAGACTGTTACCATTGCAGGACCCATCAGCACAAGATTGCTTTATTGTCTCATTTCACAGCCAACAATCAAAAGCATACATGAAGGTACTTACCAAGACAAACCTCTGCATATAGTTCTCAATCTGCTTGATGCAACAAGGAGTGAATATGCACAAAGATTAAAAAAAAAAAAGAGACATCCAGCAAAAAGAGAATTCCATTTTTTCCTCTTTTTTTCCTATTATTGTCCTACCTCATCATGCCTGTTCTGGCAGTCACATGTTTCGGCCTCTGATGTACCAGGACAAGTTTTAAAAAAAAATTACGTAAGACATTCTTTTACTTCATGTGGAACAGACTTAAAACAAATTTACTCTTCCCTTGAAGTATTACAAGAATACTTAGAATTCTTTTCCCATATTTGCCATGAAGACAATCAAATCCAAATTATAAAATCTTGTGTGTGTGGTCAGTGAACTTTAGATTCTTGCAGTCACAAAAGCAAAAATTGTGACCAAGATCATAGCTGTACAGATTAGATAATGCTTCATCTCCTACGTGATGCTCAGATGTACTTATATATACTGGGCAGAAAATTCCCAAGTCCACAGGTAAGAATAATTTTGTAAAATGGTAAAGATCACAGATAGCTAATGGCATACATACAGAATGTTTATAATGAGAAAAAAGAATTTAAGAAGAAGATTTCGTAAGAATTGGCAAGTAGAGGCTTGGTAGAGAATGCACTGAGACCACCCCTGAACAGGACTTAGAGGCGCTGGTGGATGAGAAGCTGGACATGACTCAGCCAAGTGCACTTGCAGCCCAGAAATCCAAATGTATCCTGGGCTGCATCCAAAGCAGTGTGGCCAGAAGGCGGGGAAGGGGATTCTGCCCCTCTATTCCAGTTTAATGAGACTGCACCTGGACTCCTGTGCCAGTTCTGTGGCTCTCTATAGAAGACATGGACCTGCTGGAGATGTTCCAGAGGAAGGCCAGGAAGATGGTCTGAGGGCTGAAGCAGCTCTTTTCTGAAGACAGAATTAAGGAGATTAAGCCCGGGAAGGGAAGATTCTGGGGACATGATGTAGCAGTCTTGTGTACCAAAAGGGGACCCACAAGAAAGTTCAGGAGGAACTTCTGCCAAGAGCAAGTAGTTACAGAGGGAATAGCTTCAGATTAAGGGAGTAGGTTTAGATTAAGACATCAGGAAGAAATTCCTTCCTGTGAGGATGGTGAATCACTGCAATAGGCTGCCCTGGGAAGTTGTCCATGCTCCATTCCTGGAGCTATTCAAGGCCAGGTTAGATGGGACTCTGAGCAACCTGGTCTAGTGGAAAGTGTCCCTGCCCATAGCAGGTGGACAGAAATTAGGTAATCTGTAAGGTCCCTTTCAACCCAAACCATCCCATGATTCTATCATCTGGCAACACCACTATGTCTTTTTCAATACAGCAAGAGAAGAAAAAAACAACAAAAAAACAACAGCCAAAAAACCCCCACACCCCTAAATAAACAATTTTAAAAGGAACTTATACATGTTAATCCAGTTACTAAAAAACTTGTCATAAAACAATAAACCAAAGGTAAATTCTAAAATCTCTGATTCTGTTTTCCTGAGATGGCTTTAACAGAAGTTTGACCATGTGTTTTCAGAGATAGGATTTGGCTTGACCTATGAAATTCTGAGTAATAGTATTACCTGTTAATTAAAGCAGTACATAAAGAAAACAAGTAATACTCACATCTCAGTCAAATAAAATTCAGTTTCACTTTATTCAAGATTAAGAAGTGGAGGGTAGGATGGGGTAGAAACGAAGAGAACCATGCCATTAAAGCCATGCAACTGAAAAAAAAGGAAGTGCAACAGTCAGACTTAAAAATGCTTCCGCAATTTCTTAAAAGTAATTGCAACCCTTAGCAAATAGAGAACCCAAATGATGTTTTGCAAACGTGTTTACATAACAGTCATATAGAAGAGGAGTGGTTCTTCAGCACTTCAGTAAAGGCTAAGAAACACTTTTAAACACCACAGTGGGCAGAACTAAATGTCCACATTTCAATTTTTATCAAGATCCCCTTTTCTAGTTGCATATACACTTTCAATAAAAAATAACACACCTACTCAGCCTTCTTGTTGAAAATATATGCATATTGCAATAAGGAATGAGGCACAGCGGAGTACACATCTCATACAACCTGCAGTAATCCAGAAAATTACACAATGGCACAAGTCTAAATACCTTTCTCTTCACCCTGGGGTGATACATAGTTAAAGGACACAACTGGTGTTTGCCAAGAAATGGCGAAATCCTTTCACGACTCTATGGAGAAAGCTTTATTAAAAAAAAAAAAAGTCAAAAGACACAAATTACGGACTAGAAAAGGGACCTATAGAAAATCATATTTTCATTACAAGTGGAAACCAAGGGACATGGAAGAGAAGTCCCACGCTGACTTCTGGATATTTCAGACCCTGTCTTAAGGCTTTTAGTCAGAAGAAGACCAAAGTATTTTATAGTTTATTAGAAAGATGCCATTCTGGGGGAATTGTTATGTTTTCCAAAACATGAGGTGCTTAACCACAAATATGCAGATTTAAAATAAATCCTTCAACATTAAGGGTTAAATTGTGTAAATATTAATGAAGAGCCGGCTGAGATTTGAGAATCAAAGTTTGTTGGCAAAATAAATGTAAGAAATAATTAAAAGAGAGGCTCTGTGGAGAGAAAATATTTAGAATTGGGTAAATGGAAAAGCTACACACAAATGGGAACGTACAAAGTACAAGATGTATCGAAAGTGAAATTTGCAGCAGGTACCCTGTAAATGCTGGGGATGCAGAGGAGATCACACACTTATCAAGAACATTATGAGGCTATTAAATGAACTATCATGCCTAAAATGGAACCGACAGATGAAAGACAAGCAACAGATAAAGAATAATACTTGGTGCACCTGAAACCACCACTTATCTAAGGCAAAGTATGGAAGTTTGGCATGGTATAACCTGAGTTACTACTCTTGGTATGTACTTGGTATACAAAATGACTGGAGTAACATTATGATTACAATAGTTTTGAATCCCCTTATAATATTTTTATTCAATTTACAATTTATAGGGAAAATCGCAACATTACCTGTATTTTGTAACCTGCTAAACAGTTACTCAACACCGATGGCAAGACTTACAGTAAATTAAATATCTGCAACTATAGGTTACATGCTAGTTGTTTTAAATTTACAATAACAGAACAATTTGGATACTTCAAGCATCACCAGCAATGTTAAAATTCTATCCTGTAGCTATAAATATTACAAACTATTGTTTGGAAATCATATTTTGGCAGTAGGTGCTTTCTATATGTACAAGATATTTTGAAGACTTTGATATGGGAATTTATGGAAACCTTCATGTAACACTGCATTGTTTGATGTACTTTTTGTATCAACTGAAGTAAACATCCATTCAACAATACTAACTACTACATCTAATAAAATTAACAGAACAGATATTCAAGCTAATAAAATGCTGCTGTCTGGGTATGAAACAAAGAAGTTTCATTGGGTAAGAAAAGTTAATAAAAGCAACTGTGACACATTATATTTATTATTTAATATAAATTTGACTTCAGTAGTCATTTGCTTAGCACACAATATTGTGTAATTCAAGGCATTTATATTTGGTATGCAACAGTGCACTTATAACCCCATAAACTCCTTCTTGAGTTGCAAGACTGTTACTAACTTCTATTTAAAATAATAGGCTTTTATTAATATTTTTAGTGCAGAGTTAATTCTCCCCCATATGCATTTTTGTAAACTGTTACATTTTCTGTAATAATTGATAGAGGTGCTGCAATGTTTCCTTGAGTAGGATATAAAAAAGTTTACACTAAAAGTGATACTGCACTGTAAATTAATTGTGTCCTGGTCCATTCATTTACAAAAAGCCCTAGTACTGTCAACTAAGCAGATACTTGTGACCTAAATTCAAATGTTCTGATCTGTAGCCTCCTTCTTTTATTTTGTGTTGTAACACTGTGATTAAGTTAACATTTCCTTTCATAAAGAAATTTGTATATCAACATAGCCTCAAGTCACATTAAAGCCAAAACATAAAGTACTTATTTCCACAATCAAACCAAAACTGCAAGATTTGCTCCAAATAGTATCATAAGAATTATTCCAGAGTTCAATTTCAGTATCAAAGGTTAAGACAAACTCACTTTATACTGCTTATATAAAAAATGAAATCTGAAATTCTTACATTACAAAATCAAGCAAACCAAGACAAAACTTGGCAGATTTTTTTTACCATTACATAATTTTTTAAGCTAACATCATCTGCTTTTCTGATATAGACTGTTGTGACTGTAATAAATAATTGGACAAATCTTCCTCCCTCCAACTTTTGCTTTTGTTGATGATATTCAAACAGTTCTGTTTGTGAAAGAGGAATTAAAAGGTAGCTGTTCAGTGTTCTTCATATCTTGGTGCTTCTCCATTCATTACAATTTTGGCTGATTTTCTCGTACTTCTTCTAGTTTAGAAAGGATCCACTGTGTGAAGAAAAAAGTAAAAATTAAAATCCTTCTGTGGTACAAAACAGACGAAGCAGCTGAAAACAAAACTGTTTTTTGTCATTGCCTTTACTACCTACTACTGCTCTTTTCATAACCAAGTTTTAGCACAGTGTTAAAAATTCTTCTGTAGAGTATAAACCCTTGGCTTTCTAAAATTAAAATGGAGCCATTTAAGCCCCAGTATTTGACGTTTGATACCATGTCTAACTGAACTCGTTTCCTGGTCTGTACTTCAAGGAAAAACATTCTCCTCCTCCTGCTGCGTATGGGTAAAGATGGATATGTTATTCAGCAATGCATGAAATGGCAGAAACGCTAAAAATTGTTTCATCCTGTAAAAATTCACTTGCAGTCAGAAATCCAATTGGGAGGATTCCAAACCAATATGGCTGTGCCTTCCATGCTCACTGCAATATAAACAAACAATCTGAGTGAAAAAAAGAAGACAACATTTAACCCCCATCCTGGCTCTGTGTTCATCTACAACTCTAGACAAGTCACAGACAACAGAGAAGCAAGGATCACAACAGACAGAAGACAATAATAGGTTGCAGCAGTGTGATGAGTACTTAGGAAAAAACGTTTCTTTAACTACATCTTGTTTATTTTAAGGAATTTCATATTGGAATTTTTACAGTACATAGAAAGGAAATTAGTTTCCCAAGAGTATTAAAGAAGAAAAAAAAAGGAGGGCTGGGGAAAAGGGCAGAAGGGCAGTGAGATAGAAATCTAGAGTAGGACATGAAGTTATATCAAGGGTCTGCCATAAAAGGTGTGCATACCTCTTTGAAGAAAGATGAGTGGATTATTACAAATCAGAACCTGTTACTGTATCAGGTTTTATCCCCTCATATGAATATTTGTGTTGGTTTTGTGAGGTTCCTGGGCCTCTCTAGGAAAGTACACATTCCAATATTTTTGTGAAAGGTATACTCAGTTTTTTCACCTTTCTTTTCTTTTCTTAAGACTTGTGGTGTATGTAACACGATACTAATTTCACTTTTGGAATTGTTCCTGATTTAGCTGGGGCACAGATGGGATTCCTTTCCCAGAGAGACTAATGGACCTCAGCACTGCCCACCCTTGTTCCACTACAGCCAAAAAGAAGAAAACAGAAAACCTCAGTACCTCCAAAGATCACAGGCAAGTCAAATTCAGCACAAGGCCCTTACTGTTTTGAGGTAAGTTACCTGCTATCATTTACCTATAACTTAAACCTACCCTCACAAAGACAAAAGCAACCTAAACTGATGAGAAGATGCAAAAGTAACTTAAACTAATGAGAGAGTCCAACTTTTGGAAGGTGTTTCAAACGATGACCCCAGGGAACCACATCCCACTGAAATAATACACTAGACTTATTCATTTTTTGCGAAAATTTAGTTAGCTATACTAACTAAAAACAAGGCAGAACTTTGACATGTAGCTACCTTATAGTTCTGGTAGCAGATCTGAACTGTTCCTCCTATCTGTTGTAGTCAAAACTAGTGATGTCAAAATGAAGATGTTACATAGAAAATGTGCATAACAATAGCAGCAATATCATATATCAAATAAACCACTGGTATTTTTATTAAGGATTTTATTAATTCTTTAAAAACCCTGCATTTTAAAGAATAGAGCAGTAAGACCCCATCCCTGCACACCACCTGGAACAAAACTAGAAGTAGTTCACAAATACTTTTGTTTTATTAAAATATACTATTTTAATTCACATTCTAGATCGTTTAGTTTTTATTAGCATCACTGTTTAACCAATCTTTTGTCAGACTGCTGTAACTCAGAAGATTTACATAAGAGAAAAGCCTGATGTTGGAACTGAGTATTTTTGAAATTCAGTACTGAGTAGATTATTGCTGTTTCCATGACTGTAATGAATATGTAGAAACACTGAATTTTAAATATACATAGTTTCATGTTAAGAGTATTTGTGTCACACTCTTTAAGTCAAATTTACCACTATAATTTTAATTGAATTTTGACTTTACCTTAGCATCCTCTGGACTTCTAAAATTAATGATTTTCCCAAATTCTTTGGCATGGAAGACAGACTTAACTCGTTCCTGAAAAGAAAAAAAAAAAAGGAGTAATTCAAAATTGAAGTTAGTTACTTCAGCCTTTAAGACTACAAAGCAATTTTTTATCAAGGCAGCTATTAATGGTTCAAACAGCCACATGTACCAAGAATAGTCATCTGAGTATGTCTGCATCACATGCACATACCCTGAGAGAGACCATTTTCTGCATGAAAGCACAGTAGAGTGAACACTCCAGCAGTAACAGACTCCCATTCTTACTATGGAGTCCCTGGATAAGGGTCTATAAACGTGTGTAGGAATGGAAGGCAGATAATGTACATGTGGTAACAAAATCCATTACTTTCGAAGGTTTTAATTTGCAATTCTCCTTCAAGTCATTACTTGAGTGGACATTCCACCAATACGGACTTGCAAGTAGTGGACGTAGGTAATGAAAACAGAAACTTAGGCTTCAGAAAGAAAAACCTAAGGAGTTATTTGAAAAATACAGTTTTCAACCATAGATTTCAATAAAGAGCATACTGCAGGCATGTTAATGGATTCTGAAATGACTGCTGTGTAGGGGTAAAGATGGATATGTTATTCAGCATTGTCTGAAATGGTAGAAATGCTAAGAATTATTTCATCCTGTAAAAGTTCACTTGCAGTCAAAAATCCAGTTTGGAGGATTCCAAACCAATATGGCTCTGCCTTTCATGCTCTCTGCAATAGAAACAAATAATCTGAGTGAAAAACTGAATGATGTTGTGCACCATCAAGACTGTCCTGACAACCAATATGTGTAATTACACACATGAAGCTTATTAAAAACAGAAACAGAACACTGGAAGACAAATTCATTGCATGAAACTAAGTTCAGTTAACAGATCAATAAGAATTTAAGGGTTTTTTAAATAAACTGCCTCTGTAAGTATTCATTTGTGGTCATCTTTCTCCTTATGTCCTTTGCCAGCTTACCAGGGAAAGGAATTTTAAGGATTTTTTTTTTTTTTAAAGGAAAAATTGCAACTAAAGAGCAACATTCTCCAATTTACTTTGAGAGGGAACAATAGATGTCATTATGGTCCTTTCTGAAGACAATAAGACCTTATTATATGCCCCACAGAGCATAATAAAAATACTCTGGAATCTTCTGAGCCTTTTGTTGTATCAGCATTTTCCAGACATGTACAAATACACCATGAACTGCGCATACGAACGAAAAATTCGTACAGCACAAAGAATACTCTCATCTGCAAAGACCAAGTTACCAAGCTGCTTAAAACAGTCAGAGACTAGTTATCTGAGGGGTTCACCCATGCCAAGTTTCAACTCCTTTCTCTGAATGCATCTTAAATACAAAGGAGATCAAGAATTCAGATGAGAGCGAGCAGAAATTCAAAGTCCAATGTCATAAACACTAACACACATTTACAACAGAACACGGTAAGAGTAATGTACCTTGGCTTCAATGCGCAATCTTCGACCATCAACGATGAATGGTTCTTTGGTAAATTCATCGTAAGTGTATTGCCATTCACATGTCAGCTGTCCAAATGCCCCTTTTGTCACAAACAACACACCACTAGGCACCAGAAAATAAAAGTAATTTTAAAAATTAAAGTAATTTTAAAATACCTAGAAGTTATCATGTTTCCCTTACTCTAGTGAATTCGTCATTGCAAAATAGGTTTCATCTCATGATCTCTAACTACACAGAACACTTTCTAAAAGAGTGAATTTTGAAACTCCCTCTAACATTTAAAATACTGTGTTTCATAGCAAAACTGTAACACTACTTAGAGCTATATTTGAGAAGGATGCCTCATACTCCACTGCTAGACCTTGACTGTTCTTTCATTCATTCTTCTATTCTTTCTTTCCTTCAATACAGAATCACAAGTGAATCCCACAGTTCAGGTGATTTTAGCCCAACCCAGTTTATAACAAATTATTCCCAGCCAAAGAAATCTTAAAATCAGTATTTCTTTCCCTTCTTAGACAGGAGAGAAGTAACACTGAACACTCTCCTGCTGAACAGTGACACTGTTGAAGATTATTACCAGCACATTAGGCATGCCTTCCCCATTATTTTGTCCACAGTGACAGTAGAGTTACTGATCAGCAATCATCAAGGCATGCACATTTGGATGATTGTTTTAAGTACATATTATTTTGAGTCAAAACTGTTTACCTTTTTGTTACCATTAACAGATCTGTACTGTTGACCATAGCATGTGCAATATATCTGAGTTTTGCAAATCTTCCATTTTCAATTTTCTAAAAGAGATAAAAGTTTTATAGCTTTGAATATGCTAGTAATGTACTAATTTTGTACTTAAAAGGTATTTATGCTACAAAAATATAAATTGTAACAAAGTACATACTTCAAAACAAAAGGCTACTTTCATAAAGTCAGAATTGAACTAACATCTGCAATAGCTAATGTTCATAACTGCTTGGTTGCTGTTAATAGACCTATATAAATGAAAATCAATCCTAACCAAAACTGACAAGAAACAATGTAATTTCTCCAAAAAATTCAGGACTCAGTTTTCTATACACTTTTGGTAGACACTGAACTTCTAACTAACACATTTCTGAGACAACAAACTAAATAAAGATTCCTTTCCTATTTTATCTCATTGCCTCCAAAATTGACTGACTAAGTCTGAGCATAAGTCTATACCTAACTGTATATAAGTACCATTATCATGTAGACAGTGGGACTTAAGAATAAGACACTTGAGGTAATACGTAGCATCCCTCTATATTCTTTAGTTTCCTCATAAATGGAACCATTTCCTAGAATTGTGAATATTGTAGCAGAATACTTTTAATGAGCAATACATTTTAAATATTGATGACAGGAGATTAATAACTTTTTAAAAACAGAAGCCTTGTACCTCTCACATGACTTGGCAAAAACTGGATTTCTGACTTTCTGAGCAGTGAGTGATTAAACTAGTGGTCAAATAAATATTGCTGCCTCTTGGTTAGGAATAGCAACATGACTGCTTGCATGCTTCCCAGTTGTTACAACTTGGAAGCAACACCAGATTAGAACAAACTAGTATGATTCAATAAAATTTTAACTATAAATCTATAGCTTCAGATATGTATGTCAAAATTTTTAAAATATCTAGATTAATTCTTAAAACAGTTGAGAAAGCAAAGCCATTTAATGTGTGTTCCCCAATACAGTAAAATTATTAAGACATTTAATTAGTGTAAGAAACTTCAAATTTGACTGTGGATAATTCCACTTGCCCAAACAGATATTTTAAAACTGATGTCTTCCCCAAATATACTGATTCTTTTGTGACTAAAATGCATGAATATTTGAGTAAAAGGTTACCCTAAAGAGAGCTTTCCAAAAAACTTTGGAAGTTCAAATTATTTCTCTTTCCCCAACTCTGTTAGGCTAAAAAATCACAGCTATTGGTCATGTGCCTACTTACGTAAGTCACTCCTTGCATTTATTTCTGCAAGAGCTAGTGTCAGGAGCAGGACTAATTCAGCAAGAAGAACGGCATAAGATATAAGGAATGAAGGGCATGGAAAAATAAACTATTTTTAAAAATTTTTGGAAACTTCTTATTCAAACTTTATCGAGATGTTGCTCTGCCTCTGAAATGTGTCTCTCCCTGCCTCTTGTATTAAAAGCTTGGACCTAAATAAATAAATAAATAACAAAATAAATGCTCTAAAACATAATAAATAAATATCCTCGAAATAAAATAATAAAACCCTCTAAATTCTACAACACTCCAGTACATAACACACTGGATGGTTAGAAGACAGAGGAGGCTGTATGGACAGACTACGGACACTGTGGATAGGATACATGACCCACAGGTCAGGCCACTGGTCTAGGTCAGTGCTCTGATGGACTTTCATTAGTGGCCTAGAAAAAAAAGACAGGAAAATGGAACAGAAAGCTAGCAAGAACTTAAATAACAAGGAAAGAGCAAGGATGGTTCAGAATAGGTATAAAATACACTTAACTGCAAGACACTGTGACAATGACACAAATTTCTCTTACTGACCAAATATATAAATATCACACAGAATGACCAGCATCTTGGCTCCATTCAAAGTAGGTATAGGGTAAAAGCATTTAGCAATTTAGCCTTATTAAGATGAAGAAGCTTTCTCATGTTAGAGAAAGTAACTTTCCTGTGCTTTGCATATCATCGAAGTAAGGCTCTCGATCAAAAGAATAATTGCCCTTAAGTGGGACTTAGGAAAGGGGTGTTACCTCTTTCTGTCTTCTCATTAGCTTGCTAGGTAATTTTCAACAAGTCACATCTCCCTGCTGTAACTTACTCAGTTTACAGACAAAAAATTGGGAATTGTGAAAATTAGTATGAAAGTACATTACTTTTGGCACAAGCGACAACCTTAAACAAAAGCTATTCTAACATATACCAACTTCCACAAAAAGTGTTTCGTTCTGTTATGATTCTCAAACATGTGATTTGTGGAGCTCAAAAACACTGTTGGCATGTGGCATACACTGAGAAAACTAGTCCTCATTGTTAGCTATGAGTTAAAAATCATAAACTCTAATCTGTGTTTATAGTTTTGTAGACAACGGGAGTTAATTGGGAGATAAAACACACAGAAAAGCTGCACAGGCTATTTACAAAGGGAACACTTGCCAATGCTAAGTAGTAAGTACTTTTCAATTTTCTGCCTTTGGATTTTTCTACACTTACAGTCTTTATCCCTCTTAGCATTAGACTTATACCTATTCATTAGGAAATACATCATAGAGTGAGACTTCTGACAATTCTTATAACAAGCTCTCTAGTGCACTCTGCTACCAAAGTGCCTTACACAACTCAAACGATATACAACTGATCACTCATTACAGATGCATAAATAGTTCTTAAAATTTTTATGGTACGTAGCTATTGTTTGGAGTAAGACAGCAACTTGTACCACTGTTAGGTGATGCAAAACTACGAAAAGTAACCTTGATCAGTTATTCTTAGTTCAGTGCTAGTTTCAACATTGTAAGAAAACACATACAATTTTTTAAAAACACAATGTTTTTCAAATTAAAAACACTTTAATAATCTCATTAAGTACATGCAACACTCCAGAAGCTGTAAAGCATGAAGTAACATGAGAGCCCCTCCTTTACAAATTCTTACCTGTAGTTCAATTATTTAGATGACACTGCAATAATCTAACAGTAAATGTGATCAGTTGTGTATATATATGCAAATATTCTCAATGTTTAAAAAGTGTTATCTCTGCACTTGAAGAGATTCCTAATCACACCACACCCTCTTAATGTAATGAGAAGCAAGCACAGAGTTAGAAATTATACAGAGCAAAATTAAGTACTGGAGGCAAACATTAAAATAATTCTTCTGGTAATAGTTCTAAAAAATATAAGTAGTCTGTGTGATACTTAAGTCAGAATGTTTGATATCCTTCCTGAACTCATCTCGGATGAAACAGTATATAACAAATCACTGAAAAGGCTGTTATTGCTTAAAAAGTGGTTATAAATCTGCTGCTCTCTCTTGATGTTCAGATTAACTTTAATCGGGACTACCAGTGTATTTCCCTATGAACTGGTTACTGTCCAAATGTGTGAACTCTGAAGGCAATCCACTATTGTTGCTAGAAACTCCAACCCTGAATGCATCTTTCAGTTTAAATTATAAGGTAACTTTTTCAAAAGCTGTAGAATTGCTAATTTCAGCAAGTTAACCTGGCCAGTCCTCCCTATAGAAACATTTAATAGTTCTAAGCAGCTCCCAGGTGAGTTTTTAGATGTAGCTTGAATGAGCATGAAAAAAGGGGAAAAACTGCTAAAGAAAAAACAACATGTAAAACATCCATTTTTCACCATACAAAATTCTATCATTTATGAATAATAACCACTATAATAATTACCTACTTCTTCATTTCAGTTATCCTAATGTGCAATATCATTATACAAAATGCAAAGCAATATGCAATGTCCAGGATGTGTTAGCATCTATATTCAAGATTTCACTTAGCCATACTGAACAGTAACTCTGAAATCAACCTAGTTTTATTAAAATCAATGGGATTTTGTGGTCATGGTTAACATTTAAATCGAAGGCCACAGTATGCAAGACAATCAAAACTAGGACAGCAGCTTTCTTTCAGAATGCAAAACTCCTACTTTACAGCAAAAATATAAACTGCCTATGCTGACTAGCAGAATTATCTTAATAAATTTTTTATCTGAATACACAGGAGAATTTGTTTGAGCAGCTGCAATGGGGAAACCATACAGATCTATACTTCCATCATGATGACCACATGTAGACTGCCAATACAACCAAAACTCTTGGATTCATACCATTTGAAGCATGATTACAGCATCAGCAAGGAAATCAAAGAATACTTTCTTTAAGCTTTAGTTACAGCTTCAGTCACAATCCAGTTAAAATGAAACTGTGTAATGCAAGCTTCCACGTTCCTCTGGAACAATTAGTGTTAGCTAGTTTCAGACAGTTTCCCATAAATGTCTTCTATTTGGGACTGGGCAATGGCTATGTAATAGTATCCAAATGTTGCATATCTAAGTGGTAAGGATCCTAATTTTTCCTTTAACCTAGACAGACAAGATTTTCCAATGCAGGACAGATCATGACATCTGTGTCTCAGTAAAGGGACCAGCAAACTAGATGGCATGCATGAATATCTGGTAGGAGTTGGGACAATGTCAAATAAAAATGAAGATACACTGAACTTCACAAAGAATACAATTCTACAAAGTGAAATCTTAGTTTTAGGGTACTTCAGGATATGGATGTTTATGTTTTGATTTGAACCCAAGCTCAAGAGTAGTGAGGGAAAGACAGAAAGGATTAGCATGAAATATTTTTCCGACTCCTCAGATGTTCTTCCTGGCAGACCAAAATGTAACTACCAAGGAACAAGGGCCTGCTCAAATCACGTCAACATCCTACCTGATATGAAGGTACCTGAAGCTCATGACCAAAAGGAATCCAAAAAGCTGAACCCCTAAACTAAGTTGAACTAAACCAAAAGCTGAACACCACCAACACAACAGGATATGGTATTGAAGCACAGCTTTGAAGGACTGTCTTCTCTGAGCAACATAATTGTGCAGCAACCTTATACAACACAGTATAAGTATCCTCACAAACTCACACATTATAAAAGCAAATTTAAAATAATAATACAAAAATATTTTGTGTATGTTTTGAGGTTGGGTAGACATTGACATAGAAAATGAATGACTGCATGGCACACTGCTAATGACTTAGCTTCAGAAGAACAAAACCAGTCTTTCAGGTTTATTCCCTGGTAGTGTCAGACCTTGCATGTCTATTGCTTCTGGAAAGGATTAATAATAATTCATGTATAAGCAGTCAATCAAATGATCCCTGAAACTGTCTAAAGTATCCCCTAGCACTGACTTATGTCTACACAGCATCTTGAGAAAACAAGATCACCAGAGAAGCCTGAACAAAATGGATTCACTGGATAACATCAAAGATAAAGAGCACAGCCAGTTATTCACCTCAGCAAGGAGGAAGTTACACAAGTCACTAGTAGAACTGAATTCTTGGGAAAAGGTGAATTGTCAATTTGTCAACAGCACAAAATTTAGTAATCTGAGACAAAAAGACGGCACTTAGATCTGGAGTTTTCAGGGACAGTACTAGACTTTAATTTCAAGTCAGCCTTTAAAAAGGGAAAGGATGCAGGAATTATGAAGCCAAAAGTTAAATTGTTAAAACAATTTAAATTGAAGAAAAAAACCTTGAAAATATTTTCTCTCTTTTTTGGTATGTTAAATTAAAATTCCTAAAAGAAAATAATCTCTAAATGTTTTGGGGTTTTAGTTCTGGGATTTTTTTCCATCCTGAAAGAACATCCATTTCTGCTATTAATTTTCACAGGTTTTTGTCCCATGACCTAAAGAGAAACTAAGTACTAATATCTCAGATGGTAAAATTTTTTGTTATCCAAATCCCCACATTCACAGATCCAATTCTTTTTCCATGTATATTCAGAGAAGCCTAGACTAAAGAGATTAACAAGTAAAATACTTGTACAAGACTACTATCTTTTCTATTAACACAAAAATTTCCAAAATAAAGAAATAGAACTATACTGCACCTAAGAGATAAAATATTCTAGGGCATATAAACTTATTTGCCAACTCCAACTGGCAAATTTTGTTAGTTTTGTTGGGCTTTTGTTTAAGTTAGCATTCTACAACCTTTTTATCCAGCAAGTAAAGAATGAACTCCTTTCAGTTACACTGCAGTGTAACTTGAATTAGTAATATCTGATGCAGAAATACTACCCTTCATGCCTAATTTTATCTCCACGTTATGCATAAACTTGTAGGACTGTAAGTTTAAAAAATTTAAAAGCTAGGTCAATTTTTGGTAAAAAAATTATTACATTTCTAAAGCTGTTTTAGAATAAGGAAGAAATATACTTTTTTCCCAAAATTCATTTTTTCTAGGAAAACTGGTAATTACAAAAGAAAAACAATTTTATAGGATAAAAAAAGAAATGCAGTAAAACAGCAAAAAAAAGATAACGTTAAGTAACATTATTCCAAATTTTCAAAATCCAGTAAAGTTAATTAAATGTCACAGTAACCTTTCCATTATGTTATACCTAACAATTTCTTCAACTTTCTGACATCATGGCTTTTTTCAGAACCAAAGAGCAAAATTATTTCTTATGTTCTTCAAGGAAATATAGGAGACCTATCTGTATCTGAAATATTCAAAATCCTTCCCACAGTGTTTCAGGCAGTAACACACTGCAATTCAGCCTTTCATCTGTTTCTGCAAGACATCCTCTTGAGGTGACAGCATTACAAAACAACTAGCAACACATGTCCTGTAGCAATCATAACCATCAGCAATTTCAGCTGAAACCATTTCCCTAATTTAGTTTGTCCCCCTTTTTCTCCATGACATTACAGGCAAAGGGTAATTGCCCAAGAGATCACACTATACAGCAATTTTTGAATGAACAGTGCCAGAATAAGCAATCTTAAAAAGTTTAATAGTTCTTCCCCCAGAATTTTGATAAATGGAAGTCAACAGACAATGAAAGACATAACATTACCTTGTTAAATATGCAAACATTTCAGAAGTTCTTATTGGTTTAGAGTAATGCTGACTGTTCAGATGGTGGCAGAAGAACTAATTCTCATTATAATACTTACCCGTAGAGAATTTTCTTTAAAGTGCAACACAAAAATCCAAATTTAGTAACAAACCACCAAAAAAAACCAAGAAAATTGTGCAAGCAATGAATAAAGAATAAATATTTCTGTTAAGAAACCAGAAACTTGTAAAGGTATTTGGTAGAATTTATAATACCAAATTGCAGTCGATCAGTATTCACACTCACCCTTCACCCCCCATATGTCTAGGTAAATAAAAAACTAAATACTTTTGCATATTACGTATGTTTTATTGCACAGCATCTTGAAGAACTGCTGGTATTCTTTACATCTGTCTTTGGTTTTTAATGGAGCTTAGTTCAGGGCTGGATTTTTAACTTTTTTTTGCTGCTATGAAAATAAAAATATTGGCTTATGAAACAAATAATTTATAATCAAAATAAATTTCAAAAATACATTGCTATTTCACATGTTTAAGGATACCAGAAAATACACAAAGTAAGTATTACAAAATTATAGAAAAGCAAATAATAAATGAAAAATTAAAAAGTTTATGATAATATTTCTTGAAAAATGTATGCATTTAATCTACTAACTACCTTTATAAACCATTAAGTGTTCTTACACTATCTAGTTCCAGGAAACATGAGAAACAATGTTGGAACAGAACAGATGAATCCATTTTAGATATACTTTAGACATGTTTATTGTTAAGAGGAAAAGCGGACAAAATACTTTTGAAATAGTAATTGAATAAAACAGTCAAACAGCATTTTAACACCAATAAGGACTGTACAAATCAGTAAAGTTTTACTAAACACATTTAAAGCAATAGTAAATAAACCCTGTTAAACACTTATATAAATGCAAAAATATTAAACACAGCTGATAAAAATACATCTGGAAATAAAGTCTAAGTCACGGGATTACTTATTTCTTCATATTATTCAATACTATTTTACCTAATGTCTGGTTTTATCTGTGAGACTATCTTTATTATATTATTTGCTTGTTTGCCTAGCACTCATCACCATACAGTTTATTATCCCCACATTTTTTTCACAGTTTAAGAAGTAAGAATTTAGTATCACAAAACCCCGATTTCTCAGCGGGAATTAGAGCAGCAACATTTAAAACGTAAAGGTCAAAAGAATGTAACAAAGGCCATGTATATCCATTACAATCCACGTTATCCTAACTGTCATCATCATCACTACTACTGTGAGCCATAATCCACTCTTTGTAGGCCTGCCTTTTCTGAAAGCATGGTAAGGGAAGAAGAAAGCAGAAGTATTAGTTTAAAAGTACTAGTTTGCCTGTCAAGTTTGTTAATGAAAGCAAAATAAAACCACAGAAAACAAAGAAATTCTGAAGTGATATTCTAAGTTTAGGGCACAGTATGAGCACACAAAATAACCTATATCCTATTTCCTTTGATCAGCATATACAATCTCTAAACCACCAGAAGAAGTTGCATTCCAACCTAACCCTGCAATCTTTTGAAAATCTATGATACAGTGACAACCGTGGGACTAGTCACCAGACCTGTATGCAAAGATGCATTGCAAAAGGGGAGAGAAATCTCTTTATCCATTAGAAAATATTATTCTATTCCAACTCCTTCAAATAGTAGACATGCAATATACTGACCCTCATGCAAAACAAAGTAACAGCTCTAGTACCACAAATATTAAGAACCAAAAACATTAGTATACTTAAGGGTTAAATCAAGACACCAAATATCCTATAGCAGAATTTAATATCTGGGGAAAAAAATAAGCAAATCCCTATTTTCTGATTTGACTGTCTACAGGGAGATCTGTCTACTCTGCTTAGAATTTTGAAAACATTTCTTGAAATGTAATTATGCCTTAGAATCATCAATAGCAAAAACTAAAATGAAGCTAACAATTCTTCCGTTTCAACTACTTTTACCTGGTACCTCCCATCACAAAATATCAAAGGCATTACAAACCTCAGTGTTTTTTAAGTTGGATAATTGAATGCACTGTATACAGCCATACAATACAGAAAAATTAGAATTACACGTTACATGGCAGATTTTTATAAAGGTTTCTCAGAAAAAAGACAGAATCATATAAATTTAAGAAGCAAAAGCAATGTAAAGTCAGGTCATTAGAGCTGACTGTTTGCTAGTATTTGCTTTAGCAATATACTTTAAAATAGATAAGGGGATGTTTTAAAATTTATTTTGTTAACAAAAAGAGGATAAAAATTAGTAACAAATTTATTCTGTCCACCAGTAGTAGTTTCTAACTACCAGGGGGCAGAGGGTAGTTAAGGCAATACTGCTTTATAACACCAGTTATAAACTGGAGAGCACAGGTTAAAGCCATCTCATCACAAGAAAGGCACAGGTATACTATTTATTATCAAAGCATTACATTACCAGTGAAGGAATAATGAACATAGCTAAGGTGCCCCCAACAGATCAATCATGTTCTATCAGAAAATGAATGACAAACTAATGAAATGCAGGAGAAACAGAAATAAGAGTGGACCTCAACATGGAACAAACAGCTGTGGCAGTCATCAAAATTAGTCATAAAATGCTCTCCAAAGGCTACTTCATTTTTATTTACTTCTCCAGAAAGGTTATTCTGGCATGACATTTTCATGGCACACTGTGAATCCTTCCCTGTGTATTTTTAAAACTGTTTAAATTTATACTATCACAAATTACTACTTTACTTGTAATAGTTGAACATTTCTAGAAAGAAGTTTTTATTTCTAACAAAAGGAAAAAACAGAAACTCAGTAAGCTGTGTGCGTCATACCTGAAATTATTCCCCTTTCTGAGGGGAATCTTTTGAGTCAAATTTGCTTAAATGGCAGATGAATCATTAAAAAGTAAGTGTTGTTCAGCATATACATCCTGCAAACAGTATTCCAGAACTGTTTATGTTCTTCCAATGGCTTCAGTATGACATAAATACAACTATTTCTAAGTGTCTTTAAAATGCTGTTTCACATAAAATTGAGACTTATAAGTAATTGTTTAAGCTATGTATTATAAAATTACTGAAAAAAAGGTGTATTTATCAACATTTTCCACAAAAAAAATTTAAAGGCATAAAACTTTTCATTTGCACATAAAAACCTTTTTCCTTTTTCAGAATGCTCTGTTCATAAAGTTTTACAGATATACTGATTTACTTTATGATGTCTTCCTCAAAAGTTGTAGCACAGCAGCCAAATCCCCAGTGCGGTTATATGCTTAAGAAATTAAATTAAATTTCTTCACTACTGAGTAACTAGATAAGAAATGGATGGGAATTTAAGAGGGAAATTCTAAAGTATTTATTTCTATGTAAGATGAGTTTAAATGTATGTCAAAATTTATCTTTCATTTTCTTCACCTGTAACATTTGACTTCCAGTTCCATCTCGTAATCTGTAAGGTCTAATAACACCATCTTCACCAAAGAAACGAGGTGGTCGCAGGCTTATCACATCTTCTGATGAATCTGCAGCCCTGACAAAACAGAAAATTTAAAATATATGTCAATATCTCTACTCAACTGTATTATTTAGCTAAGGAAATAAATTGTATATTTTGTATACAAAATTCAAGTACTTGTACAACAACTATTGTTGTCTATATACACACTTTTGCACTGTAACAGACATTACATGAAACAGTAACAGACTCAGAAATCTACTTCCGAGAATCACTATTATCAAATTAGATGGCACAGAGTAGCACACACCTGCAAATACTTAATTAGTGTCTAACTACTGTATTTCAAAACTTCAAAAGTAAAGACAACTGTACCATATAGAACTTTCACTTTGATATTTTTCTTGCATTTCTCTGCTAAAGAACTTAAACAGGAAAACAAAAGAGACTGGCTGGCATTCTTATGGTAACAGAAGTGATCCAACTCAGTAAGAACAGGGCCAGCAAACAATTGCATTTACAGTTACTAAGTGCCTCTTCAAAACACTGTCTCCTCCTTCAGCAATGAATTTGTTAAAGTGAGACTATCACAATATTTAAATGTATCTTAACATATTTCTGAGACTGGCATCATCTAGTAGTCTTGGAATTTATCTCATAAAGCAGTAACAGTATATAAAGTAATTTAAAACGCATCTGAGAAGTCCTTTTTTTCCTGCGTATTTGGGGTAAAAGTTAAAAATTATCAGTTGAAGGAAGTCTCATCGCTGAAATATTTAAATTACTATTTTCAGTAATGCTTAAAACGCCTGAGATTTGTGTCTGTGTTTTTAAAATTTTATCAAGTGTGTATTTTATTAAAGAGCCACCTATTTATTATGTAAACAACACAGAAGTGATACAAAGACACAAGGTACTACTAGTATTACTATCGTCTCTTTCATGCCACGTGATATTCTGTACATTTATTTTACTTACTTTTTAATACCCTGAAATGTACTGCTTGCCATATCTATGATTCCACCAGTGGGCCTAGCTACTGCTCCCACTAAGCCTTTTCCAACACCTTTGAAAAAACCAGCTGCTCCTTCCTCCTGAGCTCCTAAAAGCATTAAAAGCAGAAGATCATTATAAACCACCGAATTGTTCCTAAAATCTTAACAAGTTTTATTAGTATATTTATTTAATTTGCAGGTATATTTATTTAATTACAAATCTTATTTGTTACACAACTATGTATTCTCCACACTAAGTTCATAAAAACAACGTTTAAACTGTAAGTCAGCAGGAATAGAAAATCTTGACAAGGAGTTCGTAACTCTGATTTACAACAGCTCATCAAGTATCAAGAATTTACCACTGTGTGAACAGTTAACACATCAAGACCAAACTTACCTCTTATTGGCTTCGTAACTATTCCTGTTATGCCACTGACAAAACCCTACCAAGATAAACATAACAGACATTACAAATAGGCTTCCATATAGTATTTTTCATTTCTAACATCTTTCTTTCTACTTCATTGGTGAAAGGCCTCAAAGTACATGTGTTAGAAGTATTCTAGAATTCACTACAAGCTAAGAGAATCAGAGGCACCTGCTTCACAGTTTCTACTATCACTCAATTGTAGTTATATACCTGCCAAACCAAAATTAAAATTAAGAAACTAACAAAAAACTAGCTAAAAAAATTGAAAACTAAAAACTCTCTGGTGAACACAAGAGCCTGGTACTCTTGCCTGCACAAAAATAATTAATTTTTGTTTTCCTCCTTACAGAAACTAGTCCTTTTCCACCACGAGTGATACCCTCTCTCAGACCAGTGGGTTGTTTATTCATGGCTTCTCTCCTTTTTTGCTGGTAATCCTCATCCATAGTTATTGCAGCTACTCCTTTTGCCATAGCACCTGTGATTCTCGAGGCAGCTCCTGCTAATCCACCTATTGGAATATAAACCAAATTAAAATTCCAATGCAATTTACAAATACTCACCTCTGTTGTTTACTATTAGGCAAACTACCATACAGTGCTGAAACTTACCCACAGCTCCCCCTACGAGTGCTTTAAATCCTAGTGCCATTCCTTCTATAAATTCCTCAGGACCCTGGATGGCTCCCTATGAGAAAAAAAGAGTACATTAATGATGAGCTTTGATAGTGTGCATTATATACTTTTAAATCTTACAATTTTTATTGGGATTTATATGTAACAAAGAGGATAACAAGATGACACTGTGTGATAAAGTGCAAAAGCTCCCACAAAAGCTCCTGTGACAGAAGGACAGACAATTTTAGAATACTAATTAATTCCCTGGATTCTGATTATTTTGAAGGATTTATTTTAAGGTATGAACTGCAGGAAACAGCCCTTTGGAAGTTAAGTTAAATGGACTTCTCTGTCCTTTTTAAGCCCACTTGAGTTTTCCAGGCATTTTCACTTGGAATTTTCCATTCTAAATCTAAGTTTGAAACCAAAAAAGGTATCAATATAGATTTTCAATACAATGTATATCTATATACTTATGAAAGGGCGGTAGAGAATTTTACCTGGTATGGCTCATAGAAGAAAGCTTCTACTCCTTCAGACAAGCCTCTTATGAACCCAAATGGATTACCCAACACGTCAAGGCCAAGAATAAGAACATACATTTGTTTAATCGCCTAAAATGACAATAGATTTTTGTGAAAATATCTCCTATATTACACTGAAACAAAGGCAAACAATGTACTATCTCAGATTAGAACAGGTAAAGAAACATGAGTTCAATATAAAAACCTCAAAATCACACAGAAAAGTAGAAGTAGTTGTACTAAGAAAATGCGAAAATCAGTGAATAAACCACATTATGTCAGCCAAGAAAGAACAGTACTTAGAAGTATTTCAGTAGCCCCTTATTACTAATGATGAATGGATGGAAGAGGACTAATTCTTTATGCAAAGGTATTTTTGTTGGATTCTCTCCACTGGATGACAGGACTTTCAACAGTACACAAAAGCCAAGAAAGAACCATAATTCATATAGTAGCAATGTTCAAGAAAATGCATTAGTATTTTAATGCCAATCACAGTTCTATCAGTGCTCCATCGTGTTTGCTTTCCCTCTCTATTCCAGCAAGCTGTTTTGTTATCCATGACATTTGGCAAGGCAATAAAATTGTATTAATGAGTAATTGGTTTGTATGCATTTATTTAGCCTTTGTACATAGATACAAGGATGAAAGTACTTTTGTTTAGTTTAATAGAATCTAAGTGCATGGCAGCACTTTCAAAATATAAATTTATCAGAACACTGACATTTTCTTATTCTCACCTGTTTTGAATAATGCCTTACAACTGCTGATTGGAGCTGCTGTGTAGTACAGAAGTGATACTGGAGCTCAAAGAATGCCAACCTAAAAAAACAAAAGAGAGAAAAAGTATGTCCTTACTATGCAAATCAAAATAAAACAACTTACGCAATATTGGTACAGTTTTGTGAGTGATTTTTAAATTTGTACTTTTAACCTACTTAAAGAGAATATCTTGTACATCTGTAAGGGTGGCTCCTATACTCTTCAGCAGGAGATTCAAGGATTGAAATGGTATCAATTCATTCTTTCTTTCTTCTTTGTTACTATCTTCTCCACCCGTACTGAGTGAAAAGCTCAAGTGTAACTGAAGGAGAAAAACGAGATTGGGAAATAACATGGTTAGTTGTTAGATGTACAGTATTTGTATCTTTATAATGTTTTAGATGATTTAAAAATTGAGTTAAGACACTTCTAGTCTGACTGAAACTAGTCTGACTTTGTAACAGAATACACAAATACATAATGTAGGCCAAAATAGCCCATTGACATTTTAAGCCGAAATGAAGAATTTAAACTATCTTTAAGAAAACAAGAACTTCAAACTGTTTACTTACATTTTCAGAGAAGGTTTCTGGATTCTTTTAGCTATAATTTAGATTATTAACTCGTTTTCAAAACATTTAGTTTCTCTAAGTTATACCCAAAATCAAAGCAGACAGAAAATGACAACACAGCATATTCTCCAAGCAAGAATGTAACATAAAAGCTTGAGAACAAATAATTACTAACACAAGTTTTGCAGGGGCCAAATAACTACTGGAAATGCATAAAGGAAAAATCCTACCTGTGCACACTTGAAATAACCAAAGCATTTGTTTCAAAGAAATCAGACCAGAACAACATTCAGGAAATTGCTCTAATGGCCGTGGTGGCACAAAATGGTACAAATCTATCCAGCAGTTTTAAAAATCAGATTAAGGGAAGTCATGCCTGCTTCTGATTCTCTGAAGACAATGTCCCGCGACATTCATTATCTTATAACAGAGCTTAACTATAGCTCATTTCAATGTTACACAGCTCACCTTGCAGAATCATTGTCCCTCAGCGCATAATCACTAAAGATGAATCTTTTAGTAAAACTTCAAGCCCATTTATTCCACCCTATTTCCTCCCTGCAATTTTTCTTGTCAAATACAATTTCTAACATCTCACAAGATACTGCAAAGAGGTGAAACTCACTATCTTAAGAATTGTTATATAGTCGATAAAGTCCTAACACAGTTGTAATAATGTCAGCTACACACTAATCTCCTACCCTGGCTGTGTATGTTTTTTAGAAATTATGCCATTCTCCAATCCATAATACACTGTGTGTACACTAACTAGAGCATTTTTCAAGGAACTCTTAAATAATTATATGAAAAAAAATTACTTATAAAGAAAGTCATAGGAATGCAATAGTAAGTTAGGGGCAACAATGAAAATACTTTCCTAGCGCCCTTTTTTTTGATCAGCTGTTTTAATCTTTATTTCCATTGGCTACTATCCTGCACAAGACAAAAAATTTTCAGAGAACAAACTCAGTCTGTAATGCGGAAAAGGAATACCTTAATTGGAGAGATGTGGAAGTATTCATACAAGCTGATTTGTGATGTATCCATTGATGACACACTCATTAGTTCTTCTTGAAGAGATTCAACATCCTTTTTGAAAAGTTCTAGCTGTTAATGCATTTGAAAAAGATACTTCTTCAAAATTTGGAGTATAGAAAAACTACTAGTCATTTGTCACTGATACAATACACGACTAATACTACTTATACTCTCCTATGTACGAACTTCTCTCCTTGTCCATGTACCATATGGTTTAAAGCCTTCTTTGCATAGCATACAAAATGAGCATAAAGGAAACAGTCTATGTGTCTCCGGCAAAAGCAATGAAAAACCTCACAGCTTCACATTATTCCCAGATACACAGAAATTAATCATTGATATGGAATAAGAAAATAATTTTTAGGTTTTTTTAAATACAAGTTGAATAGTTACAAATTTAAAATCTATTTATCTTCAAGCAACAAAAGGTTTCTTCTACCTCTTGGTCACTTGGCACATCAGTCTGTGCAAAGAATTCACCAACTGCATACAGGAAGCCAAGATCTAATCTGAGATCCATCTCTTGAATCAGAACCTTAAAATACCTACACATGAAACAAAAAATAATTATTAAAGTGTTCCACAAAAACGCGTAACACTTAAAGCTTAGTATAGGGTATTTAGACCACTTACACAACTTCAGGTACTGGTTTTGGTGGGGGTTTTTTTGGTGTGGGTTTTGCTTTTGGGGGGTTGTTCAGTATGTTTGTATTTTGTGGTTGGTTTTCTTTTTTTATTTGTTTTGTGGTTTTTTGAGGGATTCATCATTGCTGGTGAAGCACAGGCTTCCCACTTAGGCGTCAGATAAACACATTTCCAAGTAAACAGAAGGATTTTAAACATACAGCAGCATTTAACACTGTATATAGCACCATTATACATAAGATTTTTTTCTAAATAAAGATGACTAAAAATACGCATTAAAAAGACATATAAAAATCCTTGCTTTACTCTTCAGTTATGTGGATAATAAAGGACACTGAGCTTTCATCTCTGTTGAAATGTTCTGAGTTTCCAAGACTGAGTTTGTGTGAAAATTACCTTTCATTATGTTAATCATCTATAATAAATTTAATTTTAAAGCTTGATTAATATACCAAATAGCAATAGAGACGGAACACGTCAAAATACTTACTTAATATGAGATATTTGTGAGTGTCCTGCAGTTCTCATGACAATACTGACATCAGTAAACGGTTTAGGAGCTATGAAGATGTCAAATAAAAAAGAGATCAGAACAGACTGTTACATGATATACATAACTTCCTAAGATTTTTTAATGAACATGTCATATACGTTCAGGGTTTTCTCAATCCTGTACAACAGGATTACATAATGGATATGACTGGCAAAAAACTAAGACAGGTAAAAGAGCAGGAACAGAAAGTAATAGGAAGACAAGGATGAAATGGAACATCAAAATGCTATTTAACTGAAAATGCTAATTTTCAGTTAAAAGCAAATTAATATTGATATAATCTTAGATTTATGTAATTTCTTTAGTCATGGAGTAAGATTTTCCAGTGGCTGGTACAAAAATGCAAACTGAACAAACAAAAAAGAATTCTGCGGATTCATGCACTGTAGCTTAAAACCAATTATATTTAGAATGAACAAGTGACATCCTACTAGCTTCAGAACAAAATTGCAAACAGTATTTTTTGTCTCAATCCAGAATCCTTTTTGATATTACCTGGGTTTTCCAAGTGATTTCAATGTGAAAAAATTAATTAAAGACTCCAGTTCATCACATAGTGTAGAGACATTGAGCTCTATGCTCCAAGCAATGGAGAAAGCTACCCAAAAACCATACAAAAACATAATTTGCCATCTGGAGAGCTTATAAATGGTGCCTCACTTAACAACTTTGATCTCAGGCACATTTATTTTCTTACTACTTAAGATTACTTCAGATAGGTTACTAGGTCATGCATTGCATGAGCTCCAGCAGTAGGGAAATAGTGGAAGACTACAGATGAGAAATGAATCCTCACTGCCCCAAAACTCCAAATGCAAGTAGCATAGAAGGAGTGCGACAGATTCACTACCATCAAAATTAAAGACTTATCTTATGAACAGAAAAGTTTTCTTATATATTAGTCAGCATTAAATTTTAGTGGTGGTCTGAACTGAAAACCTCTTTTTAAGCTTATGCAACTTTCATGTTATATGTTCTCCAAAATCAATGGAGTAAAGTGCCAAAAAAGATGCTCTTAAAAAGTATGATAATGACAAATAAAAGACAGTTTCTTTTCTTCTGTTAATTTTTAATTGTTGAAACAGTTTTCTGTATATCTTCTTTGTAGAGGTAACTGCTTCCTTATTGCTACCATTATTATTTTTATTATCTGTAATCAGAAAGCTCATGCAGACTTCACCTGTTAAACGTGATAAATCTGATAAAATGGTTAACTTCAGTACAAGCAAGTTATCTTGTTATTTTAAAAGGAAGGATTATGTTAAACTAAAACAAACCTGAATCCAAGGTGATGGACTTTGGAGGTTTAATAGGATAGAACACAAAGGGAAATATGGCTCCAGGAATCTGGTTTTGTATCTAGTAGGGGTAAGGACAGGACAAGGTGCAGCACATTAGCTTTTCAATAGTGAAATATTTTAAAATAAGGAAAAACTCTAGAGACATGATCATTACCTGTGGCCTTACACCAATCCAAATGGAGAAAAAAGCCACTACTTTACTTACAATATATTTATTTTCAAAATCTAATATCCAATTCTAATACTTTAGTAAAGCTTCTTTAAATTGGTAGTAATAAATGGTCCATAAAAGTTTTGCAAAGTATTTGTTTTTAAAATCTTGAGCATGGCAAGACAAGAAATTTCATGTCTCTTTCTTGCTTGTTATACAGAAATGCTCCAAGCAAAAGCAAGTAAGATGAATGTAAAATATTTTTTCTTAAGTCAAATTTAAGTCAATTTTTTTCATATGTCAATTTTTTAAAGTCATAGTTGTCTTCCTTTTTTCCCAAGAAGCATTTAAGTAGTATATTCAAAAACTGAGAAGCACTGATGCAAATTGAATTGAAAATATGAGAAATCCAAACAATTCTAGAAATTAACCCAAGTTTCCATAAAAGTTGCTCTTTCAGAATAAATAACAACTACTTTTTTAGATGACTCACTTGTATCCTGTAAATTTGAATTCTGAAAGACTTCTGATGTGCAGAGGAACTGTATTCCACCTTTAAAGCTGGCAGATAATTTCTTCTGATAGGAATCTCATTTGGCTGTTGAATTGTCATGTTCATTCCATTAGGAGTTAAACACACCTATTGAATTATTAAAGAGTGTTTTAAAATCTTGCTTTATAGAATATACTTAAAAATTTACATTTTTAACCAATATTGTAAAGCTCAGCAGTAGAAATTCTGCAGCTTTTAAGTTAGATGTCACAACTTCCCTTTATTTAAAGCAAACAAATTGCACCATAAATTTCAATAGAAATAACATTACAAAATGGTGCATTATTTGGGGGTTACTATCATTTAACACATAGCTATCTAGAGGAAAAACTGAACAGTGTAATGGACTATGAATGGCTGAGACAAAAACTGGATTATTTATCTATCCATTGTTTATTTTCCTATAGCACGTTTCTAGGGAGTGTCTAGAATTTTTCCACAGACAAGGACTGAGTATTTGGAGAACAATGTGCTTCTGCATTCCAGAATAATTTCTGAAATTTCATTTTCAATTTTATGTGGTTGAATGACAGCTAAATCATTCCACAACAAGCCCACTTAAAAAATACAGGATTTCAGGCAAAAACAAACAAACCAACCTCATATTAACATATTTACTGGTATAATATATGCACAAAATGCAAAGCTTCCTTAGTGTAGTTTTTATGCTTATGTAGCAACACAACCTCCAAAAATATTACACCTCAATTTCAAAGTCAGGCACTAACAACAAAAGGTCTGTAGGAAGATATCAAAAGTTTGTGGGATTTTTCCTGCATTTTTTAAATAGAGATAAAGAAGTGTTTTCAAATGGAGTAGGTAAATCAATCATCTCAAATTTCACCATAAGTTTTATCAAAGACATCAAAATTAATATATTATCTTTTTCTTGAACATACATATAAACAATAGAATTAGAGAACTATCAGTATTACCAAAACATTAGATTCCAACTCAATAATTTTATTTTCTGAAGGACTTAGCTCACTGTAATCTCTGAATTCTTGTTCTAATTTATCAATTTGCTTGACACTCATTGGTCTCCATCTTGACTTCTTCTTGGGTTTTGTCTCCCACACGACATCAGAACTTCGAAAACAAAACAAAGAACCGAAAGAGGATTAGCTTTTTGAAAACAAGTTTTCAAAACCACACCCACTTTAGTGTGACTTTTAATAGATTGTAACTAGGGAATGAGAAGCCACAACATAAAGCACTACTGTAGCAAACAGAAGCACCCAAATCACGCATTGCCTTCTTGGTACTAAGCAGAAGCCAGTCTCTCCAATATGATGAAGAAAAAAAGAAATTAACAAGTCTGTGTAACTCCCCACTTTGATGAAGAAGGGTATGTAGAGATACTGAAGGAAGTTCAATTCCAGCAGTACTGCCATCCATTGTTCTACAATCTCAATGTAGCTTTTTGCTTATAGTCCTGCATTTGTTTTTGCACTTTAAATTTACTAAAAATTGAAAAGTTCAAGTCAAGACAAAAATGCCTCCTGCACTGTGTCTTATTTTTGACAGCTTGTTTATTTAGTCTTTCCATCTAAAACCAATAGGTGGTGATTTTGTTTTATGTTTCCTCTACTGATTTCGTGGTGGGAGTTTGGGTTTGTTTCTTGTTTGTTGTTTTTTAAAATGTTATCCTTTCTTCTGTCTCTGTTTTATTAATACAAATAATTAATCAACTTTAAAGGGCATTAGACATTTTTCCACCGCCTCTATGAGAAGCTCTGTGCCTGATTTCACCTTATAAACAAACTTAAAACATAAAATAGGGCACAAACCAACACTGTATCAGGCAGGTAGAACATCCTTCTTTCCACAGATTACTCTATAGTCTACAAATACGTAGCTTTTCAGACACAGCCACATAACCTCTTTTAGTTACACCTGTGTCTGCGTTGAGACACATCAATGGCAGAAAAAAGAAGGTGAGCTGAAGTTCAAAACAACAAAAACTACAAAAAAGAGTAGTGTCTTCATTGCTGAGAGTTCCCCACCCCTTATTTTTTTCTACCTTTTTAGGTTTTGGGGTTTTTTTGTTTCTCCTAAAAAAACAGGAAGCCAATTTCAACAGTACTGTCATCCATTTTCAAGAAATTTGATATCTCATCAGGGTTTGACAAGGAAACAAAACTAACTATAAGCACTACTAGACTAATGACTATGGATGACTGCTTTCAAAGAAAAACCAACTTAGTGAAATCCCAACACTACTGCAAATCTTGGCAATTAGCTGCCACTGTTTCCACTATGTCTAAATATCAGAGCACAGTTTCTCAGATGAGGGCAGGGACTGAAATTTTCTTATAAATGACGGATGTGATTACGTGAAGCCTATGCGTATGAGAAGTTCATATTTGTTTGTTTTTCAGTTCAATGCGAAGAATTAATCAAGAAAAAAACTCTCACTCTGTCAACCTCATTACAGTGAATAAGAAGAAGTGTGTGGATTATGGCAATTATATTCAAGTGTCCCTTGATGATTCCAAAGAGACCCTGTTCAAATATATGACAGCATACACTTCCAAAGCATTACATAGTTTCTTTCCTGCTTCTCTCTGAAATATTATAGTAGGAAACCCAAGCAGTAAAGCACTGGATCACCATATTAATCAACCAAAACTAAAGGGACCTACAAGTTTTTGCATCAAAATTTCCAGTGCAGAATTCAGCTGTTTTGTAGTGAAGATAACAAAACCCACTGAAACAAACTATTCACAGAACTTACTCCTTAAAACTCTATTATCACTTCTTAAAATAAGTGGTCAGGAAATATTTTCTGTTCAGTGTTTTGGGAAGTCTGCCACACAGAGTTACAAATACATGTTCCAAAACCACATACATCTAAATACAGTTAGCATATGCATTAGTACAAAACACAGTGAAAACACTTCTCTTGATAGCAGGAAAAGATAGTGATTAGGTTCGAATATTATTAACCCAGACGTCTTTTTGCTCCTTCAACACAAGCCAAAATAAAATTCACAGAGTGAAGTTAAACATTAAAGTTAAACATTAAAGTTAAACACTTATACTGAAGTTAAACGTTTTATGTTGTGGCATACAAAGTTACCTTGTAATTCCAATATAGGACACCTCTTGTTTTGTATAATTATTAACCAACGAAATTCCAACGTCTTGCAAAGACAGAACAATTTCTTGTTCTGCTAGTTCTGCTTTTACACTTTCGTATGTCAATTTAAATACATTCTCATCTTCAGTGATCAGAACAATACGCTGCAAACCTTCATAAAATGACATGAAATAGACAGCTTTTCTAGAATCCACAGTGAGTATGTCCATTTTGTCCTACAAACAAGAGAGGAAATGTTTTTACAACTCTTAATCATTCTACTTTACATAAAAATGCTGGAGTCTTAACAATACAACAACAGAAGACATTCTTTTAAGGTACAGGGAAAAAAGTAATTACAAAGTTTTATGACAGCCTCTCACCCCACACACGCACACTTTTCAACTGAAGACTGCTTACTGGCACAAGCTCTGGCAAACAAAGTGTTGATACTGTTCTGTGTTAAGAACTCATATATGAGACTTGTGATCATAGTCATTAAATACAAAGTTTCATGCATACACTGATGAACAGACATATAAAGAATCACACACCACTAAAAGGAGATTTTGATAAAAAAATAATACCTCTTTTGGGCCAATTTCCTCTGTTCTATTTCCACATCTCCATTTTAATTTCCTAGATCCTGTTGGGTCTGCCCAAGTATACAGTACTGCCTTATTTGGCTGAAGATAGTCTTCCAATTCACTGAGGGAGCTAGAAGAAAGTATTTTTAAATTCAAATGTCCATGAATATTTTGTGTCAATGACCTTGCATTCTAGAATTTCAACAAGAATATGAATTATATTTTCAAGTAATGAAAACAGAACAAAAATAATGTTATGCATGAAAAAACATGCACACGAACATTCTCAGAACAATAATAAGAATGAGGGTTTGTACTTCAAAATACGTACATACACTTTAAAAATAAATTATATTCAGTAGATTTTATATACTCATTTTCTTCCCCACTTTGTGATCAACATTTTCAAACAAATGTGTTTTAATCTCCATTCCCTCTCACATATAGTTAAAAACTTGCAGAATTGTCTTCTACAGCTCTCTGGAAGGAGTTACCCCAGGAGAGTAAGTGGAGAGATGCTGACCTCTGCTTGCTGGGATCCAGTGATTTGAACCATTCCCCTACATTCAACGCTGTGCCAGCGTTGGGAGCCAGGGGAGGTTTAGACTGGACATTAGGAAGATTTTCTTTCAAAACTGGAACAGGCTTTCTTGAGAGGCAGGAGATGCCCCAAGCCCTTGACTTGGATAACACCCTTAATAACATGCTTTAACTTTTGATCAGACCTCAAGTGGTCAGGAAGTTGGACTAAATGATAGGCCCTTCCACTCTAAATGCTGTATTCTGTTCTAATTAAACTGAAACTTGGGATGCCCACAATTAACCTAAAAAGATAACATTTACTAATCTTTACAGAGAAAAACCAAACTAAACAATCATTCCTCAGGCAAACAGAAAGCAAACAGGATTTGACTAGTAACTCTTCCACTTTCCAAATAAAAATCTTAAAACAACACTTCTCTGACTGAAGGGAATACAATATAGGTTGTTTGTATTTTAAAAAAGAAATAGTTCAAGAATGCTGCAGGTATACACTTCTTAGCATTGCACAGTATCTGCATACAGTGGCAAAGCATTATAAGGACATTACAGGTAGAGAATAAAGTAACTCTGTGCAGGTACAGAAGTGAATATTCACTCACTGAAGAAAACCAGTATTTGTTAAAATTATCTTAGTTTCATCCTGGCTTGGCAAAGTTTATGTAACTACCTCTCACAGCCCCTACATCACATAACTTTAACCCATTCTTTCAGATAAATCTCTTTTGTTACTTATTCTGCACAGTGAGCACCTGTACAGTTCCAGAAAAGCACATCCTTTGCCCCCCAGCAGGAATGTACATGTCACAAGGCCACAAAATTCATATAAAAAACCACCACAAAACAGCTCACCTGTAGAACTACCTAGCACTATATAACATTGCAAACAATTCATTGTCTTCCATTTACCAAGCAAGAGATTTTTGGGTCCTCTGACAAAATTTGACAGCCATTACTTTTAAACAGGCTTCTTTAGAAAATGCAGGCTTACAATATACAAAATTATAGTCACATGTCTCCATGCAAACGTCCACACTAAACCTTTTCATACATACCTTTGTCCATACTCAATATCCTCTTTGGTGTGGTTTATCAACAGAAATGGAGCTGCACCATCATGGTAATTAGAAAATGTAATCACTGTGGAATGTTCAGTCAGATTGACATCCACTGCAATTCCTCCGAGCTATCAGTTGTAAAAATTATGAAAATAAATAATGGTGGAACGGATTTCCAGCAAAGCAAATGTAATTTAAATATTTTGAAAAACTTTTCCTCTCATCATAAGAAAAAGCTATCATGCAGTAAAACTAGCCATTTTACCACATCTTCAAAATATGTCCTTGATCTAAATACTAAGTAGAAGGTATTACACATAGTAATTAAAACTATGCAGGAGTTCTGTACTGTGAAAAGTTAGACTGGTAGTAGACTAACCTTCCATATTACAAGCCTACACTTCGATGCCCTCAAGAACATTATATTACAAAAACCAGTCACTACTTAAAAACTACTGCTAGGTGAGACTATCAGCAACATACAAGTAAATTTATGAGAGTCAAAGTTACTTTTCAGAGAAATTAATATTAATAATAGAACTAATATTACTACTTCTCACAAAGAATACTTGCACAACAATCTGTATTTTAGCTCCCCAGAAGTGCTCCCCAGAGAAGCACTTAAAACAGAATACCTACTTATATCTGTTTGTACACACACAGAAAAGAGAGCATGAGAATGTATAAACACTTCTCAGCTAAGGCTTTGCAATACTTGATTGCATGGGAAAATAAACTTTTGAGAATGAAAATGAAAAAGTGATTTATGCTGTTCTATCTAACATGTAAACACGGCAGGCAATATGTTACCTTATTGTCCAAATGCAATAAAAGACAGTTTTCTTGCTGATCAAAATTTATCTTCTTTGGAGGGAGATCAGAATTTTCTACTCTAACAAGCAATTTGTTGGCATCATTTTCAGGCCAAAAGGGAATGCACTAGAAAAGAAAAATGAGAAATTTCCAAGTGAGAATACAAATGAGGCATTAAATGCATTCACATTAGCCCAAAATTAATCTACTAAATTCCATCCAAAAATGTATCCGTTAGGATCAGAAACCCTATTTTAAAACCCTAAAAGTTATTACTTACCTGAATACAAAAAACTGAAAGAAAGTCAAGAAATAATTCAGACTACTGTGAAGAAAGTGAGGAGTTAAGGAGCGAAAGAGGAAACAGTAAGACTTCATTCACAAAAATAAGTACATTAAAAATGGATAAAATACATAAAATCCAGAGTATAAAATAGCCACAGCATTGAAAATGCCAAGCTTAGTAAAATAAGAGACGAAACTGTTCTTCCATTAGCAGACCTGTTTCCAAAGAAGTATAAATTTCAAATCAATCTTACAGTGACAAGGAATGACAAAACATGATATTAGCATTAATGCCACCCCAGAGTGACTTGAGTACACAACACATCAGCTACTGGCAGTCCTTTTAACAGTGTTTCATACATATTTAAAAGTAGATATACACACATAGGTGTATGGGTATAAAACACACAGTACAGAGCCTTAGGCAGCTAAATCAGAGTATGTTCTGCTATTCACATTCACAACTGAAATCATAACCATTATGGACTTAAAAATCTCAAAGACAATCTCTCTTCAATAGTTTATTTGCTAAATGGAGACAACCAGGAAATAGGGAAGACAAAAGTTTTAATAGTAACTAATGAAAAGTCTCTAACTAATTAATATAGTCCTGCCATGAGAACAAGCTATGATTAACAGTAACTCTCAGCTATCAACAGCCAAAGTCTTTTTAGATAGACCATCTATCCTGTATTTCAAACAGTTGACATGCAGCATCCTAAATTTTAGAACCATTTTTCTCTAACATAGTTTAAGAAATGAGATGCCCATATTTAATTGCATCTGAATCCTAGAATTAATTCTTCAGTGGTGAAAGACTAGTTCACTAACTTACCATGCCACTAAGTTCCCTTTCCCATTGTTTCTCACACCACAGGAAGCAGGAAGACAAAGGAAAAAAATATAGTTAAACGGTAAGATTGAAGGTGTTATTTACATCAACATGTATTCCATAGACAAAGGAAATTTAAATTGTGTTGTAAACTATAATAAAACACAGCATGTAAGCCTCAAAGCAGAATTAATTGAGCCCAGAGGAAATTCGAGGAGAATCAGTCAACAGCAAATGGAAGTTTAAAATCCAAACCAAGTAAATAAAAATGATTGGCTAAACAAGACATTACCTAGTCAACTACAGAGAATTGAATTTTTTTGGTAGTAGACTTTAGACACAGATTGTGTCACGTAACGTTGTTTTCAAGCCTTTTACCACACACTTGCTAAGTGCTTCACTAGATGTTATATTTATACAACAATTTTGCTTCCACAGTGGGATCTTAAATTTATATTTAGTAGTGATCTTACAAATAATCTTCAGCAATGTCTTCTTTCTCTAAGGATATTTGTTGATCAACTGCCTTGCACTATACATAGTTCAAAGGACTGTCCTTAGCAAGTCACTGCACACTAATCACTGTCCAATGAATTCTATTGTAATCTTTGAAGAACAGTGGATTTTTCTAAAAATAGTGATTAAGGTTTCTGATATATTTACTACATTCCAGGCAGAGAAGATGTCTCAGAGATTAGTTCTACATAAGAATTGCTTTCTTTCCTGAAAAGACAAGCTATCTGTCACTAAGAAAGAAGAGTGAATTAAAAAAAACAAATCAGCAGGAAAGTTCCCGCTTAACTTAAAATGACAAAAAGTAGAATAGTGGGAGCAAGCCAAAATGTGCATTAAAATTTCTGCAAGCTGCTTTGTTTTTTGAAGATCAACCTAATGTAAGAGACTTATGTGAGAAATACTCAAAAAAAATCACAGGCATTAGTTAAAAATCTAGACTAGCAGAATAGCAGAGCTCCCCATCTCAGCAACAAGATCAGATCGAAACTTGCTCCTGGAAATTGTTCTGGATTTAAAACAGAGATAGACCTAAGAAAGACCAATATAGGCTTGATACTACCTACATTTAGGAGACATGAAAAATATATTGGATTAGGCAACTGAATGATAAAAGAAAAACCCTGGCAGACCAAATTGTCACGACATGGACTTTCAGAAACTGCCTATCAAAGGAAAAATACCGACACAATGTGAAAACAGGCTTTAGAAGGGGATAGAGATTCTTCTTTTGACCTGTACTGTTCTATTTGATAAACTGCCATATCTAACCTTTTAGAAGTTTTTAAGAGTGATCCTAAGATCCACGATTATTCCCTGGATACTTTATTACCGAAAAGACTAAGATTAATCAATACAATTACAAAACATGTAAGAAACACTGACATTTGTGGGACAAACTAGAAACTCCTGCAGGCCTACAAATAAAATAGACAACATAGGAAACCTAGAGATGATATAAGCAGAATGTATTTCAACTTTAATAACTATTACCTTTGTGTAGTTTTTGCCGAAATTTCAGAACTTTCTGTAAATATTTTGGCTTGTTCTAATAGCAAAGCTATATCAAATATTAATCACAAAACAAGAAATAACACCATCTGACCATACTTCCTAGGAATTAGAAATTAGATATGAAGGTATCCATATCACTACACATACACTACTATGGTGATATAGTCGTTTCAGATCTTTATCAATAAACTAGACTCGGAATCATACATGTAAAGAACTCAAAAACTACGTAAGGCCAAGCAAAAGTTTAGTTCAGAAGAACATAAGAATATTAGGAAAGAGAACCAACAGGCTTATGTCAAACAGTCTACTGTTGAGAAAAAGCAAAGAAACTTTTTTTTTGAAAATAATAAGTATCATGAAAAGCTGAACTGACTTCAACGTCTAAAGATCTAAACATCTTTATGCACACTTAACAAAAGCACAATGGAACAACATATCAATTTCAGTTACTGAAATAATGCTACTTAAATGACATGTTTTTAATGACTGTATCATTAAAGACAATATATACAGCTAAGGAGCATGTACTGAAGATACCAAAAAAGTAATAGCAAGATCTAGTTAGGAATCTCATTGAATATATTCTTTTAACTCTAGCAATTTGGTTTGTAAACATTTTTAGTAACTACTTAGACTATTTACAATGCTGATATTGAGGTGATGGAGTGTACCCAAAGACTGGCAATGGAGCTGCTAAAGGATCTGGAGCACAAGTCCTATAAGGAGTGGCTGAGGGAGATGGGATTATTTAGTCTGGAGAAAAGGAGACTCAGAGGCCACCTTATCACTCTCTACAACTTGCCTGAAAGAAGGATGTAGCAAAGTGGGGACCAGTCTCCAAGCATCGGGGCCAAAGGAAACAGCCTCAGCTGGCACCAGAGGATATTTAAAGTGGCTGTGAGGAAAATTTTCTAAACTAAAGAGGAAGTCTGGCATTAGAATGACTCCAGGGAAGTGGTAGAATCACTATTACTGGAGGTGTTAAAAAAAATTGTGGATGTGGCATTTGGGGATCTATTTTTGTGGTGACTCATTTATGGTAGTGCCAGGTTTGTGGCTTGACTTGATACATTATCTTAGAAATCTTTTTCAAGTTTAGCAATCCTATACTTTGAAGATTCTAAAGGAAATCGACTGAGCCTTCAACCATACTATCTGTTAGGCTAAACTCTGTTTTGGATAATGCTCTTGTCAAAGGGGAAGGGGAAGGATTTCACTCTTCCCAGAAGGCACTACAGATCACTTACAGCTTTAAGAAATCTCCAACACTGGCCCAAACAAGTGCTGCTTTTCCTAGTGTCCTGCAGAAAAGCACAGTGGCCCCAAGACCCAACACACATACAAAGCATAATTGGTGATACTGCAGTGCCAACAGCCAAGATCCACACCCAGTCTGCAACAGACTCTGCAGCACAGACAAAAGCCCTAAACCCATTTTCACACCACTTGGCCTGAGGGCCAGGGATCTCTTTCTAGAAGTATGGGCTGAACACTTAAAAGCAGCAGTGAGACCAAATCCTGAAGAACCATTTAGATCTCTCTGAACTGATCCACACGATGGAATTTCTTCCTGCATGCCAGGTCAGCCAAAATATTCTACCACATACTACTGCTAAACTGAACAGAAGCTCTAGTGCCACTGTAGAGAGATTATAAAGTAATAATATAATATAGTAAAGGTCTTTTTCTTGTACTATTTATGACAAGGTGACAGAATAAAAAATTCCAATTACAATGTAAACCAGCTTTACAGTATGTCCTAATGCAACACTGAGAAATGGTAAAGGACACAGATGGTTTATTGAAAAAGCATGGTATAGTCAGGCATTGTCATGGAACACTACATATGGCTCATGTTTTCCATCAGTTCAAACCAGTTATTTTCTTTAGAGACACAACTTGCAATAGGTTCCATTATAAGTTTACCTGTTGCAAAACAATGGGAATCCACTTTTCCTTGCCTTCTTCAGCTACTTCCAAAGTGTATGTACTTCTATTTGAAATCATAAAAAATGGAGTGAAGGTTACAATTCTAGTAATATTGAAACTGCTGTTGTTTATGGTGACACCAACCTGTGAACAGAAAGACATTATTTTAAGTACATTTTTTAAACCCCATTTATATCTCCTGAAAATAATGAATTTGAAAGATAAATTTAACTCACTTGATATTCCTTTTTATGACTCTTGCATTTCACAGAACCATGGCTTCCAACAGTGTCCAGTGAAAACTGATCAGACAGTTCACTGTCAGTTACCCTAAGCTGCACCTGTGAAGAAGCATCCAGAATTAATTTTCAATTTAAAAGTCACTGACAACATTTAAAACTTATATGTATGAAGTAAGCATAAACATAAATGGAAATACTGGTGTTTCTATCCAAAAGTTAAGACATAACAACTGCCAGTATCATCTCAGAAATGTTTTTTCTACCATGCTTAGTTATGACTCACGTGGAATAAGCATTTTAAGTGTATGACATTCCAAAAGAAGCAATCACATAAAGATGACTTAAAAAGCATCATAATTAAAATTTCAAAGGAAAATCAGTGCACTCATGTAATCTTGCTCATACCATTCATCCATCAATAACATTCAGCAATAAAAAAACTCAGGAAACTCAAATGGTAAGTTTAACCTTAGCATTCTATGAACCTAGAACCAATCTACCAACCACCATTGCAAGTACTAATTTTTCAAGTAGCATTCATTGTTCAAGTACCACAGCTTTACATTTCCTACACAATTGGTATGTCTTATTTGGAATAAGAACCTTTATTGATACAGTTGAAATGTAAAAGGAATTTGTTTTATTTAGAAAACACTTTGCAATGTACATCTTTCAAAGTGAGGATCTCTTCCTTAACAACACCCCTGATAATGTAAATTTCCTATCTCAAGCATATTTGACAACACGCTTATTTTGAACATTGTTTTTAGACAGAAATATTATAGGTTTCAAGCCCTTTACAGCGCATAGGATAGAGTAAATACATTTTAAAGAGTAAAAATGCTTTCAATTCAACAACATAAGCTGTCAGGTTTGCAAAATACAATACCTTGTTATTTTGAAGGAAGTTTTTAGGCTGAAAAGAAAAAAGGAGTGGCTTTTTGTAATCTGGAGGATGCTTGCGGTGAATACCATCTGCTTTGTATTGTAACATTCGACCGGTTTTATTCACCATCCAGTAGGGACTGTGAATTGCTATTATCATCTGCCCAGTTGTGTAGGTCACATGAACAGCAATATCCAGTTCAGTCTTATCCAGCTCTGTGACACAGTGAAATGTTGTGAAGCTGATATCAGGCAGATTGCTTTTTACATGGTACTCGCTTCTCCAGTTTTGATCAAGGTAGTTAAGCAACTGCAAATCTAGTTTTGTTTGGTCCAAGACTGCATTATGAATCTGGGCAGAACATCCTTCTTGTAGAGTGTCATATTTGTTCCCATTTCCCTTAGAAAGACAAGCAGACACCAAACAGGATACACTTACATTAATCACATACAAAATTCATATCAACTTTTATTTTTTAGCTAGCTTTAAATATTAAAATACAAGCTTTTTAGGCACAATTTTAAAATACCTTTTGTGCTATTTAACTATGTTACTTTCCTAAACATTTAGCTTAAAACAACATTTTGCCAAGAGAACCTTAATGTATGGTCATCACTATCCAAATCAAAAAGCCCACCCGTCACCAAATTCAAACACACTTAATATCTTTAAATGACAAATTTCCTCAACACAGTATTTTCCTCACTAAATTTAAATTGGTAAAAGACATACAGAGCCTGTTGCTTCCATACATTTGGCACAAGCTACAGTCTCCAGTCCTAGTAACTGTTTATTTGTGATGAAGCTTTATTATTAGATTTTAGTATTTGAATTCAAATACTAAATATTAAGACCATCTGAAAAAATCTGACTCCCAACTTTATTTTTATTATCCTAAGCAACATCAGTGGGACACAATTATATCAGATCCATAGAATGAAATACAAAGGGCTGAGGAATCAACGTCTATGCTACATGTTTTAGGTATTTTACTCAAGACTATCTCTCATGTGGCACTGGAAAGAATGCCCATTAACAGTCAAAGTGCATCTGATTGTTTAATTTCATCTGGAAAGAATCTGAAGTCTGGCAATAGGCTGATGGCAAAAAGGCAGGCCTGTGAGAATTTGTTAAATGCATGTTGCTGCTGAAAGTCAGTGACTGCACTTAAAATGCTAACATAGGGTGATCGACTTGGCACAGTCTCAATAGAAAAAGCTGCACTATTTAGTTAGGCTGAAGTTGCACTTGGGCAACTGAGTGACTCTCACAGGGCCCAGCTGGTACAGTGTTAAGTTTTACTTTGAATATATATCTGAAGTATGGCTTAATGAACCACATTTCATATTCTGTGATAATATTTCAATTCTGGAAATATACTTTATTAGACTATGTAAGACTTGCCTTTGTAAGATCTGTGAACTTGCTTCACAAATATTCCACCAGAGCCCCCTTGTTTTAATCTCCATTTCAACCAGCGTTCACATTTTAAGTGGGAAATACCACTAAAATTCAAGCATTATGTAATTACCTCTACAGAATAAGTAATTTGGTAAGGAAGAAGATTGCGGAGAAGAACAGAAGGCCATAAATGAACAACGTATGGAAAATCCCATTCATCTTCTGCACCTAATGAAGTTGTCAATGAATCTTTTACAGGAACAATATTGATGACAAGTGATTGGTTAGTTGACTTCACAGATTGGCATTTCCTTTGTAATAGACTGTCAACATTTTTCATAATTTCATCAAACGTAATTCCTTCACACATATCATATTCTCCCACTCCGTTTTCATTGGCTAATGGCTGCAAACTCAATATGGATCTGTAAATGAAAACATTTTTAGACACTTAACACATGACTGAATGTTTCAAGTATAAAAAATACTATGCAACAGGGACATTCTAATACTATTTTTATTTAGGAAGATTTCTAGCAGTAGTTCATTGCCTGCCTTTATCTTGATTAAACAAGGAATCAAATGATGAACTAGATCCCAAAATTTCATACTGTTGGTAACAGCAGGGGTTTTTTATTCCATACCTCCACATGCTTCCCTTAGAAAGAAAAGGTTATTAGAGATTCTTATTAGGAGACTACTGAATTTCCTCACAAGTGCTGCTCTGTTCCTGTTCGGAGTTAAAGGTTTGGATTGACAGCTTTACTCCTAGAACAGATGTGCAGAAAGTGTCCTTCTTTTCAGTCACATTAAGCATCAAGTTAGTTCATGGATTATTTACACACATGGCTTTTATAAGGCAATTGCTTTAATTTAATACGGTGCTCCTGACTGAAATTTTTGTTGTTTTAACACATTTCCTGACTGCCTAGTGGAACTCATCTGCAAAATGAATCAGAACATCACTAAATCTTATACAGATGGTTAGATATATCAATGAATTAATGAATCTACAGTAAAACACAACTTAAGTAAGGAAGAAGATACAAAGCTTTTCCTGTAAAAAATAAGGAGAGTGTTTGGGAGAAAATAGAAGGAAGAAGTCTCTGCAACCATAAAAAATTCATCAAAGCAGATCTACCTACCTAAAACTTGGTAACAGTTTAGCTAAAATGTACATTCAAATTCATTGCAGTTATCCATTATTATGCCAAGTTTTTCTAAGGTTGATGAGTCTTTTTTTACATCTTTGATAAACTGTAAAGCTTTTAATCTTTTACTTCAGAATCAAACAATCAAAAGAAGTCTTTTCAGAAAAAAAAGAAAAAATCTGCACTAATTCACCGAATATCACTCAGTAAGAACTGTACTGTGTGAATTACAATCATTGTGTTCAAGAAGTACCCGAGCTTAGATTTTTAAAGTAGCTTAGCTAATTTAACTTGCTCATAAAAATGGATTTCAAAATACTTCCGATTCAACAATGAACTCAGATTACATGCTCTGAGAAGATCCTACATAACAATGACAGCACAGTATTATTTCAGTATTAGGTAGCAAGGGTAAACAATTTTTTTAGCATAATTATATGGATACAATAATCAAAAATGTATAAACATATTCTACAACAAAATTAAAGTACAATAAAGTACCTGTAAGAGGAAAAGGGTATGTTGAATTCATTTGCTGGTGAAGCAGTCCCTAAACATCTTCCTTCTTCAAAGACATTTAACGGGATTGAAAAGTGATTCCTTATCTAAGAAAAATAAAAATCCAGCAACACACATTAGGAAAAACCGTAAAGATAAAGTATATTTTGAGCTTAATAAAGCAAGGATGAGAAGTCTTGTTTTTCGTCTTATCCACATACCATTCAAGGTCAGTATTTCGGAAGAACTGTCTCTAAAACAGTAAATCTTTCTAAATGATCTGGTTGTGCAGTTTAATGCTACATTTTATTTATTAAATGAATATATTAACTGCAAAATGCTTTTCAGGGAGAACCAACAAGACTTTGAAAAACCAAAGACAAATAAATCTCAACTATATGGTAACTTTCCAAACAGTGGTCTCCTAAAAATATAACAGATACAAATTTCAAAAATCCATATCGTGAAAGTGTAAGAAGTCAGAACATTAAGGTTAAATCATTAATGTCTGTTCCAGGGCACATAGTTATCTTTCCTGCAAACATTCTTTTTTATTTATTTCAAGGTTAATTTAATGGCAATAATTAGCTCTTAGGAAAAAAAAATAGAAAATAACCAAACAGTAAAATTTTGCTATTCATCAAGTCATAAACCACTTTGAGTGAAAAAAGGCAACTGAAATGTAACAAGAACACAATTTGTATAGAACTGTAATATCTGATTCATCACTGTAGCTCTAAACCATATAATGTCTATCAAAAATACTATTTAATCAAAAGACATATACACTCAAAGGTCTCACTTTTCAACTGACACTGTACTAAACTTGAAAATAATGTACCAATGGTACAGGATGAAGAAAATTAAATAACCTAACTGAAAGATAACTTGTGGAACCAAGGTAAGATTAAAAGAAGTTTCATCACTTCATACAAAGCACATAGTTCAAGACCAAAATTCGAGCTAATATTAGTTAACATTACTAATGAATTATCCTGATCCAAAATCTGACTGATGTCCATCCGCATCCAACCCATTTGTCACTTTGAAAACGCTTTTTATTCTCAAAAAATCAAACACAAAGCCAAGTCATATGGACCATTCAGGTAAGTTTTTAAAACATATTTTTAAATGTTTATTTAAAGACTACAGGATCATTTTCATTCATTAGAAAATTAAAGGTATGGATATATAATGACCTGAATCGGGGAACGTATAGTTATCATCTTGCTTCCTTCAACAGTGTCAATTTGACTGACAATGGACCTTTCAACACCTGATTCCTCGTGTCTCACTTTGTAAATGCATCGACCCACTTTAGTCAATGGAATCTTTTCCACAGTAGAATGATTATGCGGACCTAGAATTTACAAGATGAAACATAAAACACTCAAAAGGAGCATAAAGAAATAGCTGAAAGACCAAAATGTGCATTCAATAGTTCTGTGTCATTCAATCTAATAATAAAAAAACGCCCACCAGATGAAAAAGTAAAATCAGCACTCTTAATATGCTGCTCTTGCAGGGTTACTAAGGAAACAGCAAAGATACTTTTCTTGACTCAAGAAAAAGAGTAAATGAGTCCATCATTCAAATATTTAAGTGGGTTTTGCTACTGGAAATAAAATTAGTGCTTCATAGGAAATGTTTACAAGATGTAACAGCTTATTAACAAGGTACAGGTCTAATATTGTAAAAACAATTCAACTGACGCATCATACGGTTGAGATTGAAAAGCTGCCAATTGCTACAATAAATCAATTCAAACTGTAAACACACCATTAAAAATAGCTAAATTCTAATTTTAGCTATGGTTTGTTCAAAACAATTTAAAACAATCTTTTTAAAAACAGCCCTCTTGAGAGTAACTTCTGTTAACATACATATATACAGTTCTCAATTTTGAAACAAAAACTATTTTGAGCAGCTGAATTCTAAAATAACATATAAATGCCAACAAATATCTGACTGCACTAAAGATTATTACAGTAATAAGTTACCACAGTAGAAAACCTATGCTGCAAAAATTAAGAAGTACAATATATATAACTTTAAGCTGTAAAGGCTAAAGCAGGATTTCAAATATTGCCAAGCAACTAGAATTCAAAGAGACACTTCTTTCATTTTATGCTGTCCTCCAAAATTTAATACAGTCCAAGACACTGTATTAAGCATCATAAATATTTACAAAAACAGAAGATGTATGAACTTTGCAACTTACAGATCTGAATGTAAAATCTCTTGCTACTCAGTGTTGTCATTGCTGTGAACTGGTCACTCTCATTTCTAGTTCTGACAAATTCCATATTTAAACTCTCTTTGTCTTCTAAATGAAATATTTTTGCTCCAAACGTAACATTAAGGACGCTAAAGGAATCACTAGGCGAGACTGTGATGGGAACTCCTAAAGAATTTATTATTACAAATGGTGCTCGGTCTTTTTTGAAGACATCTGAAGTTTGACTAGCTGCTTCAGCAAACGCCTAGAAAGCAAAGAATTGATACAAAACATAAACACACTGAGTAAGGCTTCACCAAGATGATTTCTGCAAGTATTCATCTAGCAATTCTAACACTGCGTAGTTAAGAAATTTTTCTTACCGTGCCCAAGTTACTTAACATCTGCAGTCCTAATTTGGACAGTGTAATGTTGAGCTGGTCTTTCGAGGAAACATTTATTACTGTTTTATATTCTGGAACTTTGTAGTTCTCTTCTTCTTCATCATCTGATTCAAACAGTGCTTTTTTAGCCTTCTTCATCTGAAAGGAGATGTTTAAAGAATCCTTATCTAACCACTCATTCTGTAGAAGCAAGTTTCACCTCAAAACTCTCTATGTCTCCCTTTCCCATTTCTATGTCCAGCCATAGTTTTCCATTTTTTTGTTGTTCATGTTTTTATTCTCAAATAAAAACAAAGAAGAGAATAAAAGAAGAGACAAATCATATATTCAGTAAGTCAATGAAATTCCAGTTAACAGCAGCTAAATTTATGATTATTCAAAAGTAAAGAAAATATATACTAACATATCCAGTAAATACTGTGAGATAACATTAATCTTAACCTCTTGAGTAACACTGTGTAAAACGTTGCCCATAAATGACTTCCTAATGTTAAAACAGCCCCCAAATTTAGTCTTGATGTGTTTCCAAATCAAATACTTATTTTGTTTTTATTTGGTTGAAAGAAAAAATAAAAAACCTTGATGGAATACATTTCTCTAGCCTTCAACACTTCTGGAAATTATGTTTTTCCAAATGTTATATTTCATATCAAGGTGAGAAGACACGTGGTTTGACTCATTATTTTCTAACTTTCTCCTGTATTATGTCTTGTACCTTTCTGCAAAATTGTCAGGGGTATTTTTAATAGCAGTTTCTTAACTGCACTATCTCAGTCCATAGTCTTTATCCTTCTGAGGCTATTACTGTGAAAAGTTTTTGATAATGATAGTCCAAGGAAAAGGGTGAGTCTTTTATTCTTAGCAACCTCTCAGGTTAAAAATACTTAAAACAGTTTTGAAAAAAGTCAGGAATCAATGAAATGAAACAGTTAAGACAGAAGACAAACAAAAGGTACCTCCCATCCTTCGATAACACCTTAACTAGTTTCAGACCAGAATCTGGACTATTTCCAGGAAATATGAACACAAAGTGGTAGGCGCACCACTCCCATAGTACTCTTCTTGCTACTCAACAGCTACCAGTTTTTCCAACACAATTTTGCTATACACACTATTGTGGAACAGGAGCAGTGGCTTGTCTTTCCAAAGTTACTGAATGCATCATTAGCATATAGTCTATAGGACAAACTGATATAAAGCTGTTTATGGATTACTTCAGTAATCTAGTAAACTAACCTCGGTATGTAATAAATACCTAATTTATTACTACAATAAAATTTTGCCACCTGAAAGACGATATTTAACAGATCTGTGAATCTGGATCTTTCCTTGTATAAGAACTGGTTTCATTTACTACTTGGGGAAAAACTCTCAGTAACCAACAAGAAGGAACAAAATTGTTAGATTAGTCTCAGAAATGAAAGGTGGAGAGCATTTGTTTTTTCTAAGGTATCATAATGTTATATTTGAGTTCAGCTTTGGAAACTATACCTTGATTTCAAGAGTCCATGGCCTGAATAAGTCAGTCTTCTCAACTTCTAGTGGTTCAAGCAAAGGTTCCCACACACCAAACATCTCATTAAAATAATGCACCTATCAAAATCCAGAAATCAGTTAGGAATTTACATAAAACTTAAATAAATTCAGATTTAGAAGTATATTAATTATTTTGGTAATCTAAAAGATTCATAATCAGATTGCACTTTCAGCTGCTACCATAAAATGAAACAGACACATTAGAGAAATAAATGAGGCAGCTAAATCTCTACTATGAAGTGAGTTCCAAATAAGTGGTAAAAATTGTACCACTTAAAATACAATTTTAGCTTAAACTGCAGGTGCACTGGAATTCAAAAGCACTATAAATAAGGAAGAATCTCTCTACAACAATCACTGAATTTTGCTACTGATTTCCAATATGAGTCAGTTTGGATGTTTTATGAACTTGTACCACATTGCATATTGTAGGAACAACACATTTTATATTCTAGTGTAATATTAACTAAAGATTATTAAAGACTTTTAGTCAGTTGCGATTCCAATAGTTAACACTGATGCAACAGGTCTTTAGGAACTTGCAAAGAGTTAAACGTGAGGCTGCCTAACAGCAATTACTGTGTCATTAATTAACATTACATCTTAATGCATCAGATTTTCATTTAAATTTAGCTGTCTTAACCCCTCATTCTCATCATGCTCCCACAACAACTATCTGCAGTTTAGTTATCAAATATATGGGTTATTTTTCTTTTATTGTCTAAATAACATGTATGTGAGATTTAGACAATAGAGTACAGCATCCTAGGAAAACTTCTGTTTCTTTATGTAAGATTCCTCACCTCTAGCTCAAGACGAGAATGTAGATTGATTAGAGTACTCCAGTTCTTGACTTCTCCAACAAATGAGGACTTGGCTAAAAGCATTGGCACTGTTCTGTGCCCAACTCCAGCTTCAAGTGTTAGAAAAACAGATTCTATATTAATTTTCAATGACTCTCCTGTGGGAACCAGTTCGGTGTTTGGATTTTTATCTTCATTTTCATTAGTCTCTTCAAGAAACCACAATTTCAGATTTTTTATATCTTTCTTATTCCATAAATCAGGAGGAATTTGACTAATCTCTTCATTCGTTGTTTCGGTAGTTTGATAAAGGGCTGATGTAATGGTAATTACTGTGTTTATGATTATTGGTGAAACCTACAAATAAGAAATTGGAATAACTGGAAATGAGAATCTGGTACAGGAACAGCTGGTTTCAGACACAAAAGCATAATGAGTATCTTACAATAACAAAACACTTCCATTTTCTACAGGACTCTCATCTGAACAAGCAATAGTTCAGTCTTTTCAGATTTGCAACCCCTGCCTTATTTCCAGATGGAAGCTTTCTAAACTACATCACTCAATGATTTATCTGAACACTTCAAAACTTATCTCTGCCACTAGCCATTTTATAAAACACAGATTTCAAAACTGAAGCATAGTGACACAGTTGTTCACTTTCCATTTTATTCATTTTGATATGCTTCATTAGGTAGGTGACCTAATGATGAACTGGAATGATTCCCCCCTTCAGTCATTCCTGAAGCAACTTCATAGCCTGCTGAGTAGAAAGTAGAAAACTAAAAACACAATACAAGTCTACTTACTTCTATTGTCAGAGATTTAATGGTTAGATCAGCTGTCTGTGGATTAGTACCTGACTGTTTCATTTCAAAGAAGAAGTCACAAGGCTGCAATACCTATACAATAAAGTAAAAACAAGTCATATAGAGAAAAAAATATTTTTAAAAACTTACTTTGAAATCATACACATAAAAAGTACAGAAAGAAAACTTACCAATATTTGGTTCTTCAAAATTAAGAGAATTCTGAACACTAATAATACATTGAAAGAAATAACAAGTATCCAGAAGCATTACCTCAGGCATTCTCAATCCTTAAAGATTGAAAGGTCAGCTACCGTAAAATACATTACACTTCAGTAACTCCATTCTTATGGTAAAGTCTGTAGACACCTTCAATGCACTGCACCCTCATGCCTCTGACTTTTGAGAATCAGTTTTTCAGTTGCAACACAGCAAGGACATAGTTACATTTTTCCTGAACAACAATATAACTGCTGGAATCACAATCACTCAGTTCTAACTTTGTTTTGCAATCAGTTCCTGAACACTTACACTTGCCAAAGTTTACCAAATCAGAGGTATGCTATAAACAAAACCAGTACTATGTTTATTAATAGAGCACTCAGATGTAATTAGATTCTACTGACACTGTACAGACAAGAAAATTTGTTTTCCAATCCCCATCTGAGATGGGGACCACACTTCTCCCAAATGATTTTGATCCAACAAAAGTTTTTGTCCATATTATTTTTTATTCTGTTGCTCAAATTACCTTTTTTCCTTACTCTGTATTACATTCAGGAATGAAAAACAATAGATTCCTCTTTATACCAACACACATATAAGAAATATATAAAGACCTCCTCATTATTTATGCTATTTTATATATAGAGGTTAGTTTCCCTGCTTGGCGTCTGGACATGACACTTTGGGATATGGTTTAGGGGTGACTATGGTAGTGCTGGGTTGACAGTTGGACTAAATGATCTTGAAGTTCTCTTTCAGTTTTGATGATTTTGTCATCAAAAGGATGAATTCATCCAACCCAATTATTTGCTGTCTTAGGTTACAATGCAAGGTGCATCCAAAAGTATGTACTCTATTACCATCTTCATAAACTGTTAAAAGCAGGTGGGGAAGTGTTCCTTATCTCTCCATGACTCATCTCTGGTAACTCCCTCTGGTGGGAGATATCTTCTGTTAACGGGCCTCACTGCACGACTGATAAAATTACATCATCCCACTATGAGATGCTCCACCCAGGGGGAGGAAACAAGCATTCCTATTTGCATAAAATCTGAGGTTTGGAACATCACAAGTGGCCTTATCCCCTGGATTCCCAGAGAACAAGAGCTCCATAACCACCACTGGACCTTCTGAGAAAGATCAGACCCTTCTACAGGACCACTGCTTCAACAGAACCATATTTACCACTTCAACAGGATTGCAGCCACCATTTAATCAGACTGCTACCAACACACTGACCAACAGGGTGTTAGGTTGTATCCTGACTCTGTCAATGTTTCTGTATTATTGCATTTATTTTAATTTTCCTATTAAACTGTATTTCTGACTTGGAATCTCCTACTAGTTTGATTTCAAACTAGTACACTTTCCCAGACTAAAATTAGATTGTTTACATAAAACTTGGGTTCAGAGCTTTGCTTACACGTTTTCAAAAGGAGCAGTTATGCTCCCACCTGCAGGTAACTTTCTGCAGAACTATCTGCATCTTTCAAGGAAGGTACTGTTTCAAGCACTAAAACTAGTGTCCTCTGAAGTTTTTTTTTCCCTATATATAGCACAAGCATCCTGTCAGATTCAGGTCTTTTCCCCTGTTTCTACAGTCTGAGATAAGAGATTCCATCAGAAGATATTCCTGTAAGACAGAGAACTTGGTGTGAAGCCTTCCAATAGCTTTCTACAAAGAAAGTAATGTTTATGCCGCATTTGCCAGCTACAAAAACAGAAACTGAACAACTTGGCATTGTTTTGCAGCTATCAATGCTAGTGCATCACTTTCTAAATAACTAGCTTAACATTTTAGTGCAATTAAAGACTGTATGCCCAAGGAGTAAACTGAGGTGCTATGATTCTACTTGAAATTGAGATGAAAAGGAAGCCCCAAGTCCTTTCTGCTTATAGCTTTGGTCTCTCCTACATTACTCCATAAGTAAGCAAGCATTAACAGAGAGCTGAAAAGATTTGCTCTTCAAAATTCATCTGTGGTCTGAGGACATGGGTAACTGTTGTATATATAGTCAATTTGAATTTTTTCTTTGATGCAACAATATCATCACAGAGTTAACTGAGGAACAGTCTGCTGTAGAGGCAGAAAAGCTGTAAGAAACTCCAGGAGTCAATGCACTTCCACCTGATCAGTAACTAACAAGTCTGATTCTGTGGCCAAAATACAAATAGGCAGTTTTAATAGGACCTTAAAATAAAGGAATTTATGAACTAAATAAACTATTTCCTGATATGCACTTCCCTCTTATTTTTTTTGGGACACTATTATTCTTTTACATAGCTATTTAATACAAGGTTTTAGACCGATATCACTCGGTACTGTATTGCATTTGACATAGCATACATTTATTATTTATTTGGCTTACATGGGATGTGAAAGATAACTAATATTTTACTCCTTGGGGCTGTGAATTGTAGTTTGTTATACAAAGCAAACCCGACTGTCACAGATCAAGATGACTCTTTAGGCATATCAGATAAAAGAGAATAAAATCAACAAAATGTTAGGCATATAATTTTACTTATATCGTAAATGTATACTACTATACTGGTATATACATTTTAATGATGAACATTTCAGAAATTACTTGTATTTTAGTAGTATAAGTTAGCACCTTTTAAATACACACTGAATGGTTCCAAACTCACCGTAGTAATGTTCTCTTTCCTTTCTTCTGGAAGAAATGGGCATGCTTTCATCTGTATCTCTCTAACAGCAGCTGTCATGTTGTACTTTTCAGGGCTACTTTTAATGAAGACCTCACACTGTGTTGTAACCACCAGCGCAGGAGCATCACTTCTTGTTAAATCAGCCACAAACACAATCTCTGGATTTTTAACAACAATGTTCATTTCCATCGTAGATACAGGCTGCACAGAGGCTTCAGAAACATAAATTACATTAGTTTAATTGTTCAAAGATTAAATTTCAATTGTTTTCTTGTTGTGATTTAATTATTAATATTATTAATATTATAATTAATAATATTGATTATAATAATTATTTAATTCTTGTAACTTATAGGGAGGCCTTGACTATTTGGGGTAAGATCGAGCATAAATAGTGTTAGCAAATCAGTAGATCCCCGCAACTGACACTTCTAGGCTCTTCACTGCAGGTACAAAACCATTTAATATCTAATTACTCCTGGGTATAACAAAAGACTTCAGGAAGCTTTTCTGTCAAAATGATAAGGATAACATTATCACCACTGTTATTACCTGTGGCATTAACAAATGTATCAGCTCCACTCCATAACTACATCTGCCAACTTTGATAAGAGTCTTAGGAAAATGCTAAGCACATTTTCTGCTCTCTGGAGTAGCAAACCCTCATTTTTCCACACAACAATAGTGCAGCATTACTGATGCCTAATGTAAACACTTGTAATAAAAATATACTTTCATATAAGATTTCCTTATCTGTTTAGACTTTGATCATCAGGAAATAATCACAACAGGCCTGGCTGAGAGGGACACAACTACGATACTTGGGAAAATAACACCAAAAAAACTGGGACTTGCTTTGGCATACATGACGAGAACTACCTGAGGCCTGGAAGCATAAGAAGATTATTTCCTGCTCTTAATGGACCAATTTTTGATGTCAGGTACTCAAGCTCAAAGTCTGTTTTCTGATGTAGGAAGAAATGCAAATCAGTGGACAAATGAAATGGCATTTCTAGGCAGCAATATCAGGCAGGCAGTTTCTGTGTGTAAGCACAATATAATACGTGGCATTATTTTATTTTAATACATTTTTAGATGTCTTCTTTCTTTAGTAAGACCAGACTTCATTTGGAAACAAAGACTAAAGGTCATGAATCTATTTCCATGGTGCAAAGAAAGCAACATCAATGGTTACAAGCTGTTCTATACATATAAACATAGGAAACACCTTTAAAGGAATATTGTATTTTTTACATGGAATTACAATACCAAAATTAACCTGATACTCCAATACAGGTTTTAAACTATTTCTGTTGTATACTGGTATATACCTTGGTCCTTTACATGTAGTGACTGTTTCAGATTTCTCTGCGCAGCAGCACTTTCTGCTTTAGCTTTTAGGAATATATCTGCTACAGTAAGTAGAAACTCCATGCTTGCACAAAGATATATCTCTTGAACAATAACATCAAGAACAGTGCCATCTCTCCCCTGCTTGTAGTTTACATCCACCATAACTTTCTTTTCAAATCCATGTTTCATTTCCACCATTCTGAAAGATAATGAAGGAGGCATCAACAAGACCGAATTTAAAAAGCAATACAAATAATTTTAGAACATGCCCAATAAAAACAGCCCAAATTTTATATAACTTTTAAACTAACTGGAATTCCATACACTGTACTAAAGGTGTTAATACTTTTTAACAAGACAAATCATCATATTTCCTTGTTTTCACATCAAATCACTTCAGTTTTACTGAAGTTTGATAGTATTCATGAAACATCATCTCAGTCTGACTTAGAACTACATTAAAGTGGAAACTGAAATTGTTTTCTATGCGCATTTATTAAATTTATATTTAAAGTTCAGTTTATTTAATTTTATGTATCTAGTACTGCTCTCTCATAAAGATACGTTGAACAAAAGGTAAGTGAAACACATAAATCCATAGTAACATGTACTTTAAGAACTCCTACACTAAAACAATTGCAGTTTCAACAGAATACTAATAAAACTAAAATGCTATAAACTCTTTGTCTATCTCTAATAAACAGTGAATTATGTAAAATTACAGACCTTGGTGTAGCCTTCTGGATCAACTGTCTTTTATCATCTAATGTACAATTTGCAAGTTTGACAGAAGCATTCATTGAACCATCTGACAACATTTTCAGAGCAGCTGACATGAGAACTAATTTAAACTCTGCAAGCTTCAAAAGGTCATCTCTCTGATCCAAACTGTTAACCTGTTTAAATGAAACATTTGTAGATTTCATTACAGGTAGCAAAAAATAATACATAGGTATAATATACAGTTTTATTCTAACTGACGATATTTTCAATAATAATAAATTAAATAAACCCACTATTAATTCAAAAGACAACTACAATCAACAACATACAATAGAAAACTTTCAAAGAGGAAAGCTTTGCCCTTCTACCATCTTTCTAAAGCAAGCTTACGTAAGTGAGAGATCGAAGTTTATAATAAATTACAAACTTTTAGTCAAAAATCTGGTGGCAAATTTTGTAAGTTTAAACCAAGATGAATATAAATGCATTGACATTGACAAATTTAAGAAACTTTCTCCACCATTTTGTGTGTCCATGTATCCATCTCTACAAGTAACTAATGAATGTGTTTCATTCTCTGCATATTTTTCTTCCCAAACTGTATTTTAAATTAATATAAATTTTCATCAGATTTTTAGTTAGATGACAGAAGATGCCATATATTATGTACTACTGGTTATTCTATTTCTTGTAGTATCTGCCAAAAGTGATTTAGCTAAAATAGCTGTTCTGTCATTTCCATCATATTTGCTATTATTCCTAGAACACACTTTCTCTGTCATAAAATAAGCTATTCTTGTTCAGAATTTCCAGGACTCTATGCAACCTTAAATCTGCTGATTACTCTTTGTAACCAAAATTATACTTACCTGTTTTGAATTCGGACTATACAACACTAAAGTCAGAGAGTCAAATCTGAAGTCCAGTTTTAGTGTTGTTTTTATTTTCATAGGTGAATGCAATTCCACCACAGCTGATGTCACTACAGTTACACCTTTCAGGAATCGGAAAAATGGTTAATATTAAGAAAATTACCAAACTGCAAATAAGGAAAAAACAAAACAAAACATCCTCACTTATGACCATAAAGACAGCAACTTCCCTTTTTCTCCACATATAAATCCATCCACACTTAGTACGCGTTTATCATGCTCCACGAAACTACTTTCGGCAAAATCACACCATGTTTGAGAATATAAAACACTTCCCTTACATATTCTTAATGAGATTTTTACCATCTTTAAAACACAAATGTACAACTTCCCCTCAATATTGCACAGTACTTTGTGCAAGAGTGTTGCAAAGAATACAAATTTATTTTCATCCTCATTTGTTTATCTGCCACACTGTTGCTGATCTTCATATTTAAAAAGGAATTCAACAAAATATAGTTTTCTTAACTTTACTTGCTTTTCTTTTTAGTGTGTGCTGGACAGTCAATAGGCAGTGACATATATTGAATAGGAACAAATTTCAAGGCTGTCATCATTACAACAGACAAACAGATCTAAATCAGAACAGCAATTAAACTACCATATACGGGAAGGAGAGTAAAATGGAAGTTTTCTGAAGTTGGGATGTTAACAAATGTAGTCGACAGACTTTTAAATGCTGCCTTGCATTATGGCTAGGAAAACAGGACCCTTACATTGCATGTCATGCTCCAAAACTCACTGCAGTGGCTCAGTTGCTCCTATTCATTATTATTACTGTCAGATACAGCTCAAACCACAATGTCAAGATTACAGGTCCACTGGCAGTCAACCAACCTCACCAGCCAAGGAGGAACTAGTAACAGCAACAAGGACAGCAGCAGCAGTGGCTACAGTTGCAGGGCAAAATACCTCTAAGAGCCTGGCAGGGGTTTCCCAGAGTGAGGGAAACCCAAGAAATAGGAGAGACTTGGCAGGGTCCAATAGCTCTCCCTAAGAGAAGCCTTCAACCTGAGGGCCTTGCCAGAGCAACTGAGGGAGATTTAAACGACTCTAGCAAGTATGAGCAACTTGGAGCACACTGAAAAGGTGGGCAAACAGGACATGGCACAATAGAAGGATGTGGCACAGCTGCAGCAGTTCCCATGGGCAGGGCATGTATGACAGCAGAGTGACACCCCAGCTCCTGAGGAGAGCTCCTGTGGCTTTCACCTACCCCATGAGAACAGACAAAACAGTGATCTCCATAAATCCAAAAGCCATTGCTAGAAGGAGCACAGCAACCCAGACTGAGCTTCCTCAGAAGCATGCACCCGTTCAGGTCTGCAGCTGCAGGGAGTGTTTGAGCTTGGCATTAGCACCAGAGGGCACAAGAGACTACACTTGTGTGCAGTGGGACCAGGTGGATGACCGGCTGAGCCTGGTGGCTCTAAAGAGGAAGTGGAGAGCCTGAAGAGTATCAGGGGATCTGATAGAAAAATAGATAGACTGGTGAAAACTCCTGAGAGAAATGCAGGAGGTGGAAGCTCAGCACAAGTCAGAGGAACTCAAACACACTTGTCATCAGACAGAAGGAAGAGATCTAAAGGACGAGGAAACAGGTCCCTGCTGGGGGCAGCAGGAGAATCATATCCCTTGCCTTCACAGGCAACCTTAGAAAATAGGTATGAGGCTCCAGAACCTGAGCGTGAAGCAAATGATAATAAACATGAATGTCTACCTGGGGGATTGCCCAGAGTGGGTCAGTCAACCAAATGCATCACAATTTCAGATTAAGTAAGAGAGAAAGAAAAGTAATTGTTGCAACTCTCTTCTGAGAGGAACTGAGGGCCCTGTATGCCAGCTGGATCCCACAGGGAAGTCTGCTGCCTTCTTGGGGCTCAGGTAAGAAGTACTACTAAGAGTAGTACTAGGAGAACTACTACATGAAGTAGTAGTACTACTAGGAGCCGAGATCTGGAATACAAGTTATGTTTTCTTCAGTCTTGTCAAGAAAATCATGCACCAACCAGGGTCCTCCTGTCTCAAAGGGGAAAAAGGATTTCAGCTTAGGAGTTAGCAGGGCTTGTTGTGAGAGCTTTAAATTAGATTTGAAGGGGAACAAAGACAGAGCCAGGCTTGATGAGATAAGGTGTAGGAAGGAGAGAACTACAGTGACCACCCAAGCAGCAAAAGGAGGCTTAAGATGGAATACATTCAGTGAGTACAAGCATTCCAAAATGTAGCCACAAGATAGACTGAGGGGAACCCTTTGCACAATCAAATACTTCTATAATGTGCCTGCACACCAATGCACACCGTATGGAAAACAATCAGGAGAAACAAGAAATGTGTGTGCAGTCAAAGGACTCTGACCTAATTGCAATTACAGAGATGTGATGGGATAGCTCACGTGACTGGAACATTGCCACGAAGCTATATTCTGTTTAGGAGAAAGATTCTATGTGAGGAAACACCTGGAATGTATCAAGCTCTGTCTTGCAGTGGATGATGAGCAAATCCAAATCTTATTGGTCAGGATAAAAGGGCAGACCAGTAGGGATGTCTCTGTTGTGGGTGATTGCTGCAGGCCACCCAAGGAGAAGAAGGAAGCGGATGAGGCCTTCAACATGCAGCACAAAGCTGCCTCAGAAACAACAACACTGGTTCTTGTGGAGAACTTTAACTACACTGACATCTGCTGCAGAACCATCACTGTGAAACATGAACAACCCAGCAGGTTCCTGAAAAGCACTGATCACAGCTTCCTGTCACAGGTCATGGAGGATCCCACAAGGAATGCTGTAGCTGCTTGACGTCACACTAACAAGCAGGGAAGGTCTTGTGGGAGATGTGAAGTTTGGGGGCAGCCTTGGCAGGGTAGTGATCAGGAGACCACAGAGTTCCCTACTGGGTGAGGAGTGAACAATGCAGCAATTAAGACTGTAACAATGGACTTCAAGATAGAGAACTTTAGCCACTTCAGGGAATTCTCTTGAAAGAATCCATGGGAACAGGGGGAAGAGGAGTTGATGTTCAAGGATCACTTCCTCCAGGCTCAGAAACTGGCATCCCAATGCACGCCAGTGAGCAAGTAATCAGGCAAAGGGGCAAGAGACTTCCATGGAGGAATAAAGAGCTTCTGTCACCTCTCGCACACAAGCAGGTGGGATGACTCTGCTTGAGCAGGTAGGTTGGACCAGACGACCCACTATGGTCTTTTCCAACATGACCCATTCTGCGACTCTGCAAGATCCTCTAGATTGATTCAGCTCCCTGATTATTGCCCACTTCTCCTTCTACAGGTTGGCAATGATGACATTGAGGAAAAAAGTCCTACGGCAATTAGAAAGGACTTCAGGATGAATGGTTAAAGGCACAGAAGCATAAGGTGGCGTTTTCCTTGATCCATCAGTAGCAGGGAAAAGCACTGAAATAAACAGGAGAACCCACCTGACAAACACATTGCTTTGAAGGCTGGTGACATTATTGGAATTTTCTTTTTGTGACCATGAGACAATTGATGTAATACCAGTACTGATGGGAAGAGATGAGGCTCATCTGTCTCAAAGGGGTAAAAGGATTCTTGCACGTGAGTTGGCAGGACTGATTAAGAGGGCTTTAACCTAGATTGGCAGGGGGGTGGGAATAAGACCAGGCTTACTTAAGATGAGCCTAGGGGTGGGAAGCCAGGGTTAGGTGTAAAATCCATAGTCCAGCTGAAGTGCAACTGTGCCAATGCACATAGTATGGGTAACAAACAGCTGGAGGCCACTGTGCAGCAGGAAAGCAATGACAGAAATGTGGTGGGATGACCAGAGTGATGCACTGAATGGCTACAAACTCTTCGGAAGGAGAGGTGGTGGGGTGGCTCTGTACATTAGGAAGTACATTTGACTTTACAGAGCTCAAGGATAGTGATGGGAGGGTGCCTATGGGTGACAATCAGGGGGAAGGCTGAAAAGGCAGATATCCTGGAGGGAGTCTGCTATAGACCACCCAACCAGGAGGAGGAGGTGGATGAACTATTCTATGATTAGATGGCTGATGTTTCATGATTGTCATGAAATCCTGTGAAATTTTAACCTCTCAGATGTCTTCTGGAAATGTTACACAGCAGAGAGGAGGCAGTCTATGAGATTCCTTGAGTATCTGAAGAAAACTTCCCAACACAGCTGGGAAGCAAGCTCACCAGGGCAGATGCCCTGCTGGATCTACTGCTTACAAACAGAGAAGGGCTGGTGGGAGATGCCATGGTTGGAGCAATCTTGAGCACAGCGACCATGACACATGGATTTTCAATACTCTGGGGTGTCAACAAAATCTTGGATTTCTGGAAGGTAGACTTTGTCCTGTTCAGGCCACTGGTTCAGACAGCTCCTTGGCAATAAGCCCTTAAAACCAAAGGGGTCCAAGAAGTCTAGATGTAGCTTAAGAAGGAAATCTTACAGGCACAGGACCAGACTGTCTCTATCTGCTGGCTTGGCTGAATAGGGAGGACTTCAGGGGGAAAAAAATCAGAGTTTATGACCTTTGGAAGAAGGAGAAGGCAACCAGAAGAGTACAAGAATGCTGTTAAATCACATAAGAGAGGAAATAAACAATCAATTTGGCCACTGCTGTGAATGAAAATAAGAAGTGCGTTTAAAAATACATTAACACCAAAGAGCAGGCAAAGGAATAATCTCCACCCTTTATTGGATGTGGACGGTACACTGCCGCTAAGGACGACTGGAGGAAAAGGCTGAGGTACTTCATGCCTTCTTTAACTGAGTCTTTAAGAGCGAAAATTATTATCCTCTGGGCAACTGGCCATCTGAGCTGGTAGACAGGGTCAGAGAGCAGAAGAGACCTGCTGCAATCCATGAGGAAGTAATTAGTGACTGCTGTGCCACTTAGACACTCATAAGTCTGTGGGGCCAGACAGGATTCAACCTGGTGAATGACAGAGCTGGCAGAGGAGCTTACCAAGTCACTCTTCATCACTTATCATCAGTCCTGGTTAATTGGAGAGGTCCCAGATGACTGGAGGCTGGCCAATGTGATGCCCATCTACAAAAGCAAGATCCAGGGAACTACAAGCCTGGCAGCCTAGCCTCAGTGCTGGGGAAAGTTAAGGAGCAGATCATCTTGAGTGCGATAACATAGCACAAACTGGACAATTAAGGGATCAGGTCCAGCCAGAATGGTTTCATAATGGGTTTAGGAAAGGCAGGTCCTGCTTGATCTCCTTTTTTGGCCAGATGACTCATCAAGAGAAAGAGAGAAAGGCCACAGATGTTGGCTACCTGTACATTAGGGAAGTCTTCGATACTTTCTCCCACAGAATTATCCTGGAGAAACTAGTAGTCCAGGGCTTGGACAGGTACACTCTTTGCTGGGTTAAAAACTAGCTGGACGGCTGGACCTAGAGAGTGGTGGTGAATGGAATTATATCCAGTTGGCAGATAGTTACCAGTGGTGCTCTCTGGAGCTCAATGTGGGACCAGTTCTGTATAACTTCACCAAGGATCTGCATAAGGAGATCAAGTGCCCCTCAGTCAGTTCACAGATAACACCAAGTTGGCAGGAATGTTGATATGTTGGAGGGTTGGAAGATTCTGCAGAGGGGTCTGGTCAGACTGGATAATGGGCTGAGGCCAGTAGCATTAAGTCAAACAAGGTGAAGTGCCAAACTCTGTACTTGGATCACAGCAAACCCAGGCAGTGCTACAGGCTGAGGACAGAGTAGCTGAAAAGCTGCTCGGGGGAAAAGGACCTGAGAGTGCTAGTCAGTAGGGGCTGAATATGAGCCAGCTGTGCCCAGGTGGCCAATGTCATCCTGGCCTGTATCAGCAGTAGTGCAGCCCCCAGGACCAGTACAGTGATTGTCCTCGCCCTGTACTCAGCCAGTACTCAAAGTAAGTCCATACTTCAAATCCTGTTTCCCGTTCTGGGTCCCTCACAAAACAAGGACACTGAGGTTCTGAAATATGTCCAGAGAAGGGCAATGAAACCACTGAATAGTCTGGAACATAAGTTATATGAGCAGTGGCAGAAGCAGCTGGAGATGTTCAGGCTAGAGAACAGGAAGCTCAGAGGGGCCCTATTGCTCCCCACAACTACCTGAAAGGAGGTTGTAGCAAGATGGAGGGCTGGTCTCTTTTCACAGAGAGCTAGTGACTCACAGGGAACGACGATACAGCCTCAAGCTGAGACACGGGAGGTTCAGGCTGAATGTCAGGAAGGATTTCTGCTCAGGAAGGTGGTGGAGTCACCAAGAAGACCTAGAAGTGGCACTAAGTGCTGTGGTTTAGTTTACATGGTGGTGTTGGGTCAAAGGCTGCATTTCATAATCTTGGAAGTCTTTTGCAACCTTAATTATTCTGTGATTCCACAATATTGGTATACACAAATGAGTCTGGCATCCATTTTTAAACGCAATTCCAACAGAAGCCATACATTGATAATAATACCTAAAAAACCCAGATGATATAATTTTAGAAGCTATTACCTGCAGAGTGCTGAGAAGTACCATGCATTTCACTAGAATGACTAGTTGATGCTTTTGATTCTGGCAAAGCTGTTGATGCACCCGAGCCTTCACCTGCATTTTCATTTAGTGTCCTCAGTATTGTGGTAATATCCTCCTGACTAAGAATGAGCTTTAAAAAAGATTGGAACGGAAATCAGAACAATTCTGTTCATGTAACTTTCAGTAAGTAAAATCTAAGCTTACAAATAAACAGATAAATTAATCTCATCTGAGTCTCTGTTCAGGATGCTGAACATTTTTCTCAAGTTCACACAATTCCTTACTGTAATTTCTAGAAATCAGAGGTCAGTCACACATTATTTTGTTTTTATCCACAAACTTTCACCACCAAGTTACAATTTAGAAACTGGAATGTCAGAATACATACACATGCACAGTTGGACTTACAGCTGACCAAAATTTTTATCTGCATTTAGTCACAAGGCACTTTAAAGTAATAGCTACTTTGCAGTAATACTTACAAGCTCTATTTCAAAATCTGGCAAACTGGTTTTCCTCACATACTTCACAACCTTTATATTTTTAATGTTAAATTTAAATTATGTTATGTTTAAATTTCAATTTACGTTAAATTTCTTTTTTTATGTTACATTTAAATTACCCTAGGATGAATCCCATCTGGCCCCATAGATCTGTGTCTACATGGCACAGCATTCAGGCTTGTCATAGGTACAAATTCAGCACTGCTATTGAACAAACCAATAAACCCCAACTTTTCCAATCTTTCATTGAATGACATTGACAGATAAAAAGCTAGAATAGAATAAGCATTTTATACTAGCAACAGTAATTCATAGTACAAAGTCTGTCTGGATTATCACAAATGAAATGCAGTGCTTAAATTAGAACAGAAATATATTAATTTCCTTTTCCCCTATGAAACAACAAAATCTGTTCTACCTCTATGTCTTGAAATTAAACAATACCTAAACTACTGAGCCTGGACTTTTATAGAGAAAAATGAATCTGTTTTCCACAAATATTTTAACAATTGCTTTCAGAAAAAAAACTGCTTACGTTCATAGGCTTGAGTCGGCCAGATATTTCAATATCAGGAACTTCATTATACCACGCAGCAGCTAAATTTCGTTCAACAGCTACTTCCAGACTGACTGGCTGCAGCAGCTGTACTTCAGTTTGCAAAGAATCTTGCTCATAGTAAGATCTGTGAAAAGAAGCAAAATACTCGCAGCTTTCACATATTGCACATGCTTTAAAAAAATAGATTTCTGTCTTTTCCTCGTCTTTTTAAATAATGCTATAAAACTGCCTTTATACTATTCCAAGTAGCTCTAGTTGAAGCTTTACTCCACCAAGTAGATCTCCTTCCTTTGTAAGGAAGACATATCAGGCACGTATCAGGCATGCAACACACAAACATGTTGAAAGTCAGGACCTCCTACCTGCCCTCCAGTGAAGAGCAATTTCTTCCTTCTTCAGTACCCTTCAACTGTCTTTGAAAAGCCCCTTCCACTCCCTCTCTGCCCATGAGCCCCCTGCACTAAGGGCCATTTTCAAATAGTTCTTTATGGCTATCAAACCACATACCTTTGCTGCTATGCATAGCTTGAAAATCTCATCAAAACAGTCTAATACAAATACATATAGTCTGTCCTAAAATAATGAACAATGCATAAATTTATAGTACTATTATACTACACAATTTACCCCGAACAAACATTTTCTTCTATTTAAAGATATGCAGACTGCTCTTTTTCCTAAACCACACATTTTCTTTGCTTTAAAAAAATATTAGTTTGCTGTTATATTCCAAGATAATAGTCTGCCAATCACCAATCATTACCTAATTATTTAACTAGTCTTTGAAGCTAACTGAAGAATTCCAAACGGAATAAATGAATTTTAAAATTATTGATACTACATTACCTGTATAACTTCAGTTCACTCAATTTCACCGTCATAGAGTCAATAACAGGTGGGACACTGCATCGTGTTTTTGTTTTAGCAATAAAGAACTGGTTCTTCACCGTGATTAGACCAAGATCAGCCACCAGGACATTTGCAGACATTGCTGACTGTGGAATTATCACAACAGGTGCTTTGATATTGATATCTAGTGCCAAACGGGAACTACGCTCTGCTAAACCTTTTACACCTGTAGCTGCTTTCTCAGCTGTTCGAACAGTTGCTTCAGTAAGAGCTTCCTTGGCAGCTTGAAAATTATTTATAAAAGCCTAGGAAAGGAATAGAGATCTCAGGAATTAATTATTAAGAATCACAGTACTTCAAAAACACTAAGAACCACAGTTACTTAAATATCGAGCCATCTGAAGATGTTATTTTTGCTACACATTTTATTCAAATTCTTTAATAAGATAATCTTCCCTCAAATACGATAAATTATGCATATATAAATATAAATTCTACACTAAATATTTGGAAAATTAGATGGTAAGAGAAATGACCTTGTAATATGACTTGTAATCATATGAACAGCAAAAGATTTATTTACTTAGCAGAATTTATGGAAAGGGCATGATTTTCATTGTTTCTTACTTATATTTCAGTGTTATAAATAATGAATGGTATGTATGTTCAACAGCTGTCACAAATCATCTAAGAAAAACATTACCGTTAACAATGGTAAACCTTTTTGCTTACTCATCTGCTCCACAGTAACAAACAAGAAAAATAAACATCCCAAGCATCAATCCCAGGAAAAAGTTTTTACAACTATGTAAGAGCCCTCACACAAAGAGATACAACCCCATATAGAACACTCTTTCTTGCTCTGACAACTTCTCTTGGATACTAAGAAACAGTATCAGGAAAATTTAACTTACCAAAATAGATGAAACAAACTTGTTGACAAAAACTACTTGAATACACCCAACAGTTAGATAAATACGATTGTCAACAACATCCATATTTGTATACGCAGTGCCATCTGTAGCATTCACATATGATACCATTCTGAAGTTGAAGACTTCTTTTCCTGTGATGTAAAGAGCCTTAACAAGAAAAAAAAATAATATCTCTACTGTAAAAACTTACATACTGGAGAAACTTAACTTCAAAACAAAATATAGTACCTCACAGCATTAAGATATTTTTAGCTCAAGTGTCTGAACAATACATGAAAAAAACCCTGAATTTAAAAAATCCATTGAAATAGCTGAAAATATTCAGTTTACATCTCAGCTTGAATAATTTTCTTCACTAAATCAGCATAGTAAGATTCACAATGAGCAGCTAAAAATATCACAGTTGCACTAATTAATTTCAGTGTAATAATTACTGGTTGTGGGAGCAAAATCCATCTGTCACATAGAGAATGCTACTACCAACAAATACATCAAACATAACTGAAAAAAGTCACAGTAGAGAGTAGAGTCTTAAAAGTTTAACTTAGCATCCATTAAAAAAAAAAAAATCAACAATACATGCATATACCTACCTTTTTATACAATGCTGTCTCATCAGAATCCACAATAATGATGTTCTTCAATTTTGCAGTCATATCAGTTGCTGCTTTCTTCATAATCACTTGGCTATCCAGACCTCAAAAACAAGGCACACGAAGTCTATACACCATTATAGTTACAAAGTTTTATACTTTTGTGATTAAAGTTTTGTTCCTACCTTCAATGTGAATTTCAGCTATCCTGTGGTTTTTCTCTCTGATAAAAATACTCAAACATGATAAATCTGCACAGATAATGAGGTCAATAACATCTTCATACTTTGATTTTTTTGATGCTACAGGAAATAAAATATAACAAAAGTTAATTTTCTTCAACGAGGACATGTTTTGGTATCCCTCTGAACTGCAAAACAAGCAAGAGCTTAATGCTCCTCAAGTATAAGATAGTCACCACAAGGCCATCAATTTCCTTATTTCATACCAGGAAAAGAAAACAATAAAAACCTGACAATGGTTTATGGGTTTTCTATTTACATTGACTTATTGCGTCCAATACATAGCAAAGGTACGCCTTGACCTATGTCAGAAAACTATACGTGGCTAAGGATACAACCCTACAAATACAAATAATTCTAAGCAAAATTTCTCATATCAAACATCATTGACAAGTTTGCAAAGATAGAAAATACATTTGTTTTATTCCTTACTTAAGTGAAGAGAGAGGAATGAAAAGAGGAAAAAATAATTAAGAAACTTACTTAATTTTTTAAGAACATCCTTTTTCTCCTCTGGTTTTTCATGGACCGGTTCTTCTGCAACTTTAGTTTCTTGTTTAGGTAGAAGATTATTCAGATAGTTCATAGCATTCAGCAGAGCTTCAGTATGCAAATGAACATCTAGAGAAGAAAAGTTCACCTAAAAGAAAAATTTTTGTTTATCCATATGCCTCTCCTCCCAGACCGAGAAAATTATGTTAAAAAAAGATAACATACCTTTATTTTCTGTAGAACATTTTGATAGACAGTTTTCAGTTCTGGTCCTTTAATATCAGTCTATTTCACCAAAAGTGCACATAAAACAAACAAATCAGAAGTTTGTAAATTCCATTTACGAAAAGTTATTTTCAAAACCACCACAACTTAAGATGTCAAAGATATTCTGTTGAAGGAGCAGACAGACTTTGCACATGACACTCAAGACATTAAAAACATCAGTAAATAACAACATCTGCGGCGTATTAATATGATTACAGTTCAAAAGCAAAGTCTACTCTTTTCTAACCTTTATATACTCCAGAGTGAGAAGATCATCTTCTACATTATCCAATGTAGTAACTATGTAAACTGGCTTGCCATTATCATCTAAAACAACAACAAAAAAAAGAAAATAAAAAAGAACACAGAAATTTACTTTTTTTTAAAGAAAAATATTTAAACCTTCTTAATCTATAAACTGCCAACTAGCTGTCATTACTGTTTAATCTCAAAACCTCTTTTGCAGATGTAAAATAATTAAACGTCTCTCAACAATCATCAGCACCAGAATGTATTTACCAAAGCACTTAATAAGAGGATGAGCTCCTGATTTACTTTCCCTCAGTCCTGCATTTAACTTGGGAAGCAAATCTTCCTTATTTGACAAAAGCCCTACAGAGTTTTTCAAGACAAATTCACAGTGTTATCTGTGCATAATTCCTTGACCAGATTATAAATACTTACCAATATACTCTGGGCACAGAAGACCAACTTCACGAAGGAAAGCATTCCCAGTCATGTCAAATGTTCTCATTTTAAGTTCAGTGCCTAAGCCCAAAATACCAAGCTGGAGCACAGGCATCTCAGTATCACCAGTAAGACGGCATAATTTAATTAAGACCTAAAAAAAAAGAACCAGAACACACATCCAAAAACAGTAAAGGATTATAGGAAGTATAATTTCTTCATTTTTATACAGAATATAATATATTCACTTACATTTTATTGGTTAATGTCTATTTGTGTATTGATAATTTAACTTTATACAGTAAATGCCTTGGAAAAAAATAAACAATTCAACAATTAGTACTGGTTGCTGTTACCATAACAAAAATTTCAAACATGCATGTGTGTAATACCGAAGTTACACAAACTCATTTTTTTTAAATTCTGTACAGCACTCAGCAATATTCAATACAGTCAAAACTAGATTTTCAGTCAGCATTATTTACTACTTTCACTGGAATTGCTCTGAATTTTCCTGCTAAGAGTTAGAGTCCCAATCTGAATGTCTGGAAAGAGGATTTACTACATTTTCACCAATGCATGACAATACTATTGTTAAATAAATAAGTAGCTGAGCTGTTGTATCCAACTTTGACAACCAAACAAATACATGTATTCTTCCTTGCCATGTAATGCTGTCTACAAATAAGGAAAATCAAAAGAGAACCCAGTAAGTAATCTTAAACTATGAGGACAACAGAGGTGATTTCTAATAGATTCCCAATTTATTTTTTTCTTAAAGATTGCAAGTTAGTTGTCATTAGAAAATAATGTGAACACAGCATCCTCCTTTTTCGACTAATAGTTCTAAATAAGGTCTTGTCATCACACAAATAGTACATTTCAGTTTTATTTGTAGTAAAGGTGTAGTATATAGCACGCTACAAGCTAACTGTGGTGTGTTGAAGACATTCTGTAAGCCCTACCATAAAACAAAATTTGTAAAGTTAAATAAATTTGTATGATTTATTTTTAAAATAAACGTAAAAGTAAAATACAATTTTTTGTATTGCAGAAGTAACAGTGTCATAAACATGATGGTGTAATGACAAAGTTAACGATAGTGTTAAGAGGTCACCTCTTTTACTGGGACTGATACAGTTAGCAAGTGTTCTTGTATTTGAATAAAATACTCTTTTCTCCCCTCACAAGCTTGAAACATCAAGAACACAGAAAACTCTTACAACAAAGATGTTACAGATTTATATGTCTGGGCAACAGTATCTGGGAAGAACTAGAACCGAAAAATAAGGTGCCTGTTACAATATAAAACATTAATGAAGTTTCCCCATTGACCACATTAGTAACTGGAAAAAAAGATGCCACAAGAACATATTTAGCTAAAACAAATATGTAAAGTAATTTCTGAGACATAGGTAAAGAAAATTCAGTGACAAAGTGAGTTGGGAAATCAAGTGGATAAATCAAAGCATTTCAGTGATGACAAGGATACAGAGGTACAACTACGACTTGGAAAAAACACTGAGTAGTTCCAGGGAAAAATGGAGAACGAATACCTCTGCAGATATGGATTTATAAACACAACAAACGTGGAAAAAATTAAAGTTCTGATGTGCTTCAGGGAAATTTTAAAAATAATTTTACCTCAGCTACTTCAAACTTCAGCTGGAAATCTGTCATATTTTTCAAAGATTCTTGTTTGTGTAGGGTTTTTCGCCTTGTACTGACAGCCTGCTTGACGGAATCACTTGGGACTTCAAAAAATGGCACATCTTCCACAGGACTGCTTAGTGCATCATAAAATTCTTCCTCTGATTCTACAGATTAAATCATAATAACATTACATATGTAGCCAATTTACACAGCCAGTATTTTATAGTACTATGACATACAGTTTTTACATCTACATCTATAAAAGCTTAAATGTGCAACTATCTAGCTGACAACTAACAACCAATAAAATCTGTTTCCGAACCACCTCAACTCCTGCCTCCACCAGCTTTATACCTCACATACAGCTGCCTCCATCACATCATCATAAACTTCAGATCTCATTAGCTAATTCCTTCATTAGCACTCTCTTACTTCTGGCTTTGCAAAAGACAGCACAAATGAAGCTTTGTCTTGCCTTTGGACCTAACAGCTTAACTTGCCTGCTGATCAGACTGCTGTTGACAGTACAGGATATTGACACTGGTCTCAATAACAGGCACACTACTTGGGATTTCTCCCTGCTGCCTCCCATTTCAGAAAGACAACTATCAACTATTAAGCTTTTAATCTACTTTACATTAGTGCAAAAATATAACCAAGATAAATAGATTGCAATGTCTTTTGAAGGTCTTCTCCTTCACCTAAAAAGTATAAACACTGAAGTATAAGGTACCTGTGGAAGAAATATCCTAAAAAAACTCAACAAATCACATGAAGTATTTTTTCAAGTTTAAAAGCAGCCCTGAGTTTTTGGAGGGTGAAGACAGAGAATTAAAATAAATCACTTAAAAGGACTGTATAACTGTATGTATAGTATGGATTAAAAATCAGATTTGATTCAAATCCAAATCCAGCTATTACTTTCTCAAATTACTTGTTGCCAGAATGCATTTTCACTTCAGCCTAATTTTTAAGAACTGAAAAACATTTCCACTCTACCTTTGGACACTTAAAGGAACTCCTATAAAAACAGATGAAGATGCACAAACACGTATTTTAACACATACTGCATACACGCAGAATTTAAAGCTATAAAGTAGACATAAATAACTTTGCTGATAATTTTGCCAGTGTTTGCTAACCACACAAATTATTAACTGGAGAAAGGAGTAGTAGTCTCGTTTTCTGTTTCTCCAGTTAAGTGTTTTGGCAACACAAACATGACTGACACTGAAATAACACTGATATATTTGATTATTTTTCTAATGCAGCTACTAGATGATATGTTAGGATTTAGCTAAGCTGTTTTGAACAGCTAGGCAGTATTGAACACAACTGGTTCTCCCGCAGCCAATCTTCTCCTTTATCCAGTAGAAGTCAAAATGTTTGCTTATAAAAACAGCAGTTTCTAACAGTCATCATTTCAGTACTCGTAATTTAAGTAAATCCACCTAAATAGAAGAGAAATCTTTCACCATAAGAAAATAATTAAAACCAGAGGACTATGTACACACTAAAGCTAAAAGTTTCCCACTATTTCAGATGCCTTGACAAAAATAAACCCACCATACCAAACAAAATTTTCCTGCTATGCCCTCAGGAAGGGAATGACAAAAAACAGCATACAGAATTTTATTGCTATGAGAAAATACTCAAGTAGTTTGTGCAGTAACAATTATAAACTAAACAGATTATAACACTATTCAGCACTCAAGAACTTGAAACAAAGCTTCATATCCTTGCTTACAGCAAGAATACTAAATTAATTCAAAGAACTCAAAAACTTGACTCACTTCTTAAGCAAGACTTTAAAATAGATTATATTACCTGACTCGGCCAATGAGTGAAGATCCAGAACAGGATACACGCCTTGAGATACATGTGGTGCTGAAAGCATAGGGGACAGTACAGCCTGAAACAGGAGACAATAAAATTTTTACTTATTTTTATTGATCATGCTACTGCATTCATATATGCTGCATCCAAGTTTTACAATTTAGGGAAACTTAGCTTAAGTGCAAATCAATAAAGTTATACACTTACATTACTAAAACTATACGAATGGGGAGAAATTAGGCCTAAAATAGGCAGAAGCGACAGCTATTGCACGTGCATCTAACTAGAAACAACATACTAGGAAACACAGTGAAGAGGTTCAAACATTCAACTTCATAGTTCAAAAGATGGTCAGAATTGGCACATTATATAAAAAAATCATAAAAGACAAAACCTAGTGCCTCAAAGGACAACAACACAGCAACTTCAGAGAATAAGAAAGATCAATGGCTCTTTACAAAAATAACAAGTGCCAGGTGGGTAAAAAATAAAAAAGAGATACACAAAACATTAGAGGAGAGAGGATTGCTTTGTATTTCATAGAATGATAGAAGCGTTTAAGTTAGAAAAGACCCTTTAGATCACCAAGTCCAACTGTAAACCTACCACTGCCAGAGATATGATTTAGTGGTGAAATTAAATGCCACATCTACAAGTTTTTTATATAGCTGCAGGGATGGTGACTCCCCCACTGGGCAACCTCCTCCAATGCTTGACAATCACTTTGGTGAAAGAATTTTCCTAATATCCCATCTAAACTTCCTCTGAAGCAATCTGAGGCCATTTACTCTCATCCTGGCACTTTTTTTTTTGGGGGGGGAGAAAAGACCCACACCTCAGCCTTTCTTGCAGTGAGAAGCCCAAAACTAAGCACAGGATTCAAGGTATGGCCCCACCACTGCCTAAGACAGAGGGACAATCACTGCCTTGGTCCTAGTGGTCACAATATTGGTGATGCAGGCCAGGATGCCCTTGGCTGCCTTGGCCACCAGTGCACACATTGGCTCATGTTCAGCTGCCTGTTAATCAGCACCTCCACTTCCTTTTCTGCTGGACAGCTTTCCAGCCACTCTGTCCCTCTGGAGCACTGCTTGGGGTTGTGACACCAGTGTGGGACCTGGCAATTCACCTTATTGAATAGCACTGCTTCAGACTTTAGGAAACAAAAAAACAACTAGTAAAGTACTAAGAGGAGGCCTCAAAGTAGTTCTCATCTTTTTCACAAGAGGAAGCAGAGGGTAGACATTGATCTCTTCTCTCTGGTAACCAGTGACAGGACTCAAGGGAACAGCATGAAGGGGTGTCAGGGAGGCTTACAGTAGGAAAAGGTCCTTTCCCAAGAATGTATTTGAGCACTGAACAGCTCCCAAGGGGAGTGGACACAGCACCAGCCCAAGAGAGTTCAAGAAGTGTTTAGACAATGCTCTCAGGTATATGATATGACTTGTATCGATGGTCCTGTGCAGGGCTAGGAGTTGGACTTTGATGATCCTTGTGGGTCCTTTCCAGGTCAGGATAATCTATGATTCTAAGTCTTCTACTGTGAAATGCAGTTATGCACAATGCAGAGTAGTAACTGAAAATATGTGAGATGCCACTAGAGCACACTCTAGAACACGAATCCTCCACTCCACATGGCTTCATATATGACAAATTAAATTCTCTTAGTCTCAGAAAGCAATCTCAGTAATCTGAGTTTGTAAAGAATTCTCACCTGCAAGTTCCAAATGCACGTGTATTATATATGTGCCTCGCACAGAGTATCAAAGTAAGAGGAAAACGGTGCAGTGTGCCTTTTCTTCTTGAGTGCCTTTGGCTCTGGACTGCACAGCCGACAGCAGTTCTTCCCCGGCACCACCACACCTTCCTCCCACCCCTGTTACTGCACCTTTCATAGCTCAGGCTCAGACAACTATTCACAAAAGTCACAGTATCAAATCTATACATTTTGGCAACAAGAAACACTCATCTTGAACATTGTTTCCAAGGCTACATTTTTCATCTCATTCCCAACATTCCCACATCTCTCTTGGTCTCCAGTTTATGTAATCTGACTTTACTGAATGCATTCATGTCTACAAGTAATAAATAGACAAAGTATTTAAGAGTCTTGTAACTGTGAAAGTGTCTCATCTATAACACTTCCATGTTTTAAGTAAACAAGGAGAAAAAAACTGTGAAATTTGACCTCATAGTACCAAATAATGAAAAATAGCCTTAAACGCATAAGTGTCTTCTTGGACTAAAATGCTGAGTGCAAAAATGTAGAAGGATCTTTTCCAAAATGTCTTCTATTTTTGCAGATCAAGAACACATCCACACTAACTCAGAACAGAAAGAAGAAAACAGAAGTCTGAAAAAGGATTTCACATCCTTTTCAGTTCAGAAATTATGTGATGCTAACAAAGTTCAGAAGAATTACAGTGGAAAGGACAAAAGCATGGGAGTATACCTGCTACTGCCAAAGCACAAAATCCACTCAAATTAACTGAATTTAACACCAGCAATTGAAGTCTGTTAAGTTCTGAAGTAAATGGAAGCTTGAGCAGGTTTATGCATAAGTTTTCATATGGATTCACATATAATGCAATTATATTTATACTTGGTCCACAGTCCTTCCTCACCTCATCAAGTGTATATCACAACTAATGTACAGGTAATACTATTTACTTCAAGGTCACCTAAAATATTCCAGATGTAACAGTTTAATTCTGTAACTAAATTCAAGTACAGTCAGTGTTACAAAGCACATGACAATCATCTTATACATGCAGATTATATTTATGTAAAAGTAAAGTCCCAATACCTCCCCTCAAAAAAAGTTAATCTATGATTAGCTGCACAAAACAACAGAGACTTAGGCGGCTTTTGTTTTTTGCTGGTATACTCTTAGTATATGAGGAGTGAAAGAAGTGAGAATTAGCTAAAATTTTAATGGCACCACTAAAGAGATGGCAAGAACCACACAAAGAAGAACAGTCTTTACTCTCTACATATATTTTCAATAGGTATGCATGTCTAATTTTTGCATTTACTGTAATTAAACATTATGCTAATTTAACCCACAGGAAATACCGAACTGCAGCAATGGCTTTCCAGAACAGTGCAGAATAATTTGCACAAAGATGGAAAGATAGTTATCAAATAATCTAAAAAAACCCCAAATACAAAGATGACCACCAGTCCTGTAGAACCAAGTGTATGTTACTAAATAACCGATTGTTAGAAGTATTTACAAATGACAGAAAAATGGAGACCCAAATTTCATCTTTGACTTTTAAGATTTTACATATATTCTAATAATAGAATAATAGAATATAATATATATAATATTTATACATGTATAAAACATAACCAGATCACACAGACTAATGTCCAAAATTAGCAACTGTGAGTTAATTTCCTAATTTAGTTAAGAACAGCTCAAAAGGTGAAATATATTTTTCAATATACTGAATAGTAAGAAGGGGATAAAACTTCGATTCTGAAGAAGGTATAAACCATATTCACCAAGGAAAGGGGGCGATGAAAGATCCTCCTAATCATTACAAGGACTAGGAAGAACTTCTACCCCTGAGCTACATTGTGTAATGGACTTGAAAAGGGAAAAGCACTGAGGTCAGCTGAAAAAAACCTGCTACTTTTGCCAGGCAGCCATTGTTTATAAAATAGATAGTGAGTATTTTCTGTTTGGCTTTTGAAACTCTCATCTAACATATCGTAATACTTGAACTTCAAAAATTCCAGCATTTTAATATTTTCTTCACAACACAAAACAGCTGAACCCAAATTCTACGGCACTATGATACATGTGAGAATTTGAAGATACAATTAAACTAATCCTCAACAAAACTCAGTATATTTGTTAGTCAAGATAATTATGAACCATGAATTAATTCCCACAGTAGTAAAACTCTGAGGAGTTCTATTTTATATCCAAACACTGGACAGTTATTTCATTATTATTGGCTAAAGTTTACAATAAACTAACTAAATAGCAAGAAAATTTTCTACAGCTTTAGAGAAAGAGCTATTGTTTCAAGAGGCATCAAGTCAATGCTTGTTCATCACTTTCCTGAGCACTTTTCAGAACTGGAATGCTAATATCAAGAAGGCATTTTTCTGATCATTTTTAATGAAATCTCTTTTAAAAACCTTACCTCAGTCATTTTTGGAGGAGAGCTGGTAGCAGGGGCACTTTCTGGCTGAGGAATGCTATCAATCAGCTCCAAGATACTTGTCACCTTCTGGTCTGATATTTGGATAGAAAGTAAAGGCAATCGTCCTGACAGTTTGAACCTGTTTTTTAAAGAACCAAAGTCAAAAGTTCCACAGTTAATAAATCTTAAAATTATTTAAATCAAACTTCACATTATTTTTCTTCCAAAAAACACAGAAGTCTTCCTGGTCAGAAAATTCTTCATCATTCCATTGCATATAGTGTGTGTGTGTATATATATATTTATATATGCAACCCTTCTGTTGCACACAGAAAAGCTACTTGATAGCAAATATCCACTTAGTAGCATAATTTATAGTTCCATTTGCTACAAAGTCTTACGGATTGGGACTACAAATAGTACTAATAACCACTTCTGGTTAGTTACGTAAGGCATATTTTCTTTGCAACTAGAAATTGCTTCCTCATGTTCATGCATTTAATTACTTTCAATAAATCACGTAAGTGAGCTTTTACACAGTTTTTTACAGCAGAGAAGGTGGAGGTGTTTTTTGCACATGAATGTTTAGGGCTCAAAACATCAAAAAAAGAATACAAAATACTTCCTAGAGCTCTTGTATAGTTAAGCAGACTATAGCAGTAGTCTAGATATCTAACAAAGTAATAAACATATAGCAATACAGGGTATAAAATAACCATCTTTAAAAATGAAAACAGTAACACATACTTTAAGTGTATTTGAATAGGATTTGGCAAAAAAAATAGAATCACATCAAACATACTGAATTTTTAAAGACTTAAAACACAACTTAGTTTCTCATACAAGTGAGTGTAACAGATCTAAGCAGAAAATTTGCTCAAGGAATATATTGTTCTTTTATCACAACTTCTTTTTAAAACACATAAAGAGGTCTGTTCAACAGGTAACAGGCAGCATCAGATGCTTAATGCATAGTGTGTTAGGAACAACACAAGCTTGTTGTGTTTGATGAGCTTAACTCACATGTAAGTCTCCAAAGTGACACAAAATATAAGACTGAAGAAGACGTGAGAACAAAATGCTCTATATTGTCAATCCATCTTAGCTAACTTCGATACTTACGAATCTGAAAAAACAGCTTCTGACACTTAAGGAAGCACAAAATTGTACATGTTAAACTGTGACAGTAACTAGTTTTCTTCATTTTATGAATGTCTTTGCATCCTTACAGGATTAATTCTCAACTAGTACTCTTATTCTTAATTTCAATTCTGTCAGAGAGAGATTTAGACTCTTTTTTTTTCCTTTTTGTCCTTTTATTATTATGGAGGGGGTTAAGGTAGATGTGTTTGAAGGACCTCTCTCTCTCTACTGTGGTCCTCAATTGTTGGAGAAGCAATAGCAATTAAATATACAATACCAGTTCTCACTTTCATTGCCCTTAAACCTCTCTATAAAAATTTGTGTACGTTTTAAAGACATTTTTGATGAGTGTCTGTACAAAAGACAGCCCATACAGTTAGAAGGAAGGCACTCAGCAGATACAAAGCAGACAACTGCAAATAATCTGGGGTGTCTACACTGCTCTTTAAACAAAAGCTTTTAAGGTTTGGGAAACCTCCGTATAGAGAATCAATTACACTCCGTTTGTAGAGAGTGAGGCACAGAGAAGCTAAGTGCTTGAATTGATGAGGAAATCTGTGTAGCAACTTCCTTCAAGTTCGGTCTGGAATGCCACCATCAAAGCTGCAAATAGGTACATTCCTTTGCATTGGAATTTTTATTGTATTTATAATGAATGCTATTATATAGCATTAACATTGCTATCCTAATACCTTCTTCATACACCTTCAAAAACCATATGACAGACTTTCAGACACCTCCTCCAGAAAATGGAGGAACCATATAACTGGATAAAACAAGAATTAAAAAAAATAGAAAACCTTACACAGACTGTAAAACTACAGAATCGTATTAGTGTTTCAAATGTCAAGTAACAGAAAGGAACATCCTACTACCAGAAATGAAAGAAATGCAGATATTCATATCCAGAATGAAAGTCCATTTTAAGGATTAGAAAATACGAGTAGATGAAAACACAGATGAACAGTGAAAGTCCTTTGATACAGCAGTCATTAACAAAATTACCTAAATTAGTATTCTCCTCAAGGCAGCAACATAGAAATGTGCCTTTCTAAACAAAGTCAGGACAAAGCCTAGGAAATTCATTACTATTTCGTACAAAATCACAAAGAATTCAAATGAGTTCAATGGTCACTGAAAGACCTACAATCAAAGAATCGAAAAACAGAGACAACCCAATCATCTGCTTCTCAGATGACTGAATGTAAAACAGGGGCCTTCCAAACTAAGAAACTAATTTTTAAAAATCTACTACATTAAACAACAATTCTGATACTAGGTTTTGCTGCAAAACTAATATCTTTCCACTCGTTTTTCTCAACAGAACTATGCTGTTCTATGCAGACAGTTCCAAACATCAATTTTAAAAAACTCTGGGAAAATATGATCCTGGATTTACATGACCTTATACTTACAAAAACCGAAATATGAAGGAAAAGATACATGTACACTAAAAATGCATTTATATATATATATACTTGATGTGAGCGGAATACTGTATTCAACTATACTAAAATTCACAGTTTAGGGGATTCTTGCTGACACAAAAGCTAAAGTTAACCTTAATCATTTGTGCCCAATGTGATATAGAGAAAAATTACACAGAAATTTTCCAGAATCAGTTTGGACACATTAACTGCCAAAGCACACCTGGTAGCCAAGACAGTTAGACAGGCAGTATTGCAATACTGCAATATCTGTACTCATTGAGAGGAGGTGCTCCTTAATCCAGGTTATGCCTGTGTAATTTTTGAGAGATGTGAATTACAAACCTACCTTGAAATTATGTAATTCTGTTATATGACCATAGAAATTAAATCTCACTTTCTAAGATAAAAAGATACCTGTAAATTGAACTCCCCTTATTTGATCTTCTTCACCAAACAGAAATAAATAAGGAGGAAATACATTTGGATATTCTGTAAGCATCAAAATTTAGAATCTGGCCTCCCAGGTTTCCAGAAGGTGGCAGCATTACCCCATGCGATCATTCATCATTATTAGTAGTATTTATTATTTTCTTCTGATTAGTACAATGTCCATAACTACCAAGATTTTGCTAAACAACCCTAAGTGCAAACTCAAGACATTATGAGCTGTTTCTTGGAGAAGTGATCCATAGCAAGTAAACTAGCTAGAGCAATTAAGCCAAGTCAAAAGAGAGGGAGTATGAAAACACACCACTTTTCAAAATATTTTTTGGTACTTATAGAATTGATTTTAAATTCAAATTTTTAGCTCCTTGATATTTTCAACGAGAACTGAAATGCAGCTATTAGAAAGGATGAATTAGAAGAGGCAGTAATATTTTCAATAAAAATCTTTAAATATGTTTAACATACTACTATAACATTCTATTGCCTTTTCAGTATCTCAAAACTACTCTTAATTTATTTTCTATTTTTCTAGATAACCGTATTTTACTTCCAATATTTACATATATCCAACTCTAAAGTGCATAGTTATGACTAGATCCTTATTTTTTTCCACTTTTTCCCCCTCAAAAAAGTCCTTAACCATAAAATGACAAAACTGGGAAAAATACATACCTGGGCATTCTTGCATCTGTAACAACCATAGCCCTGCTAAATTCCAGTTTTACATCCAAGGGCTGCAAGATACACTGAGGTGAATTTTTCAGCTTCCGAGCTTCTCGCCAGTTCTCATCTAGAAGAACAGAGAAAATCTACTTTAAACATTGAAAGATTCCTTCTCACTACACATCACAGAATTCAAATATCTGATATTAATATATATTGCTAAAAATTCAGGTTCCATGATCTCTTTTACAGTTCTATCAACAGATGCATTTATACATGATCTGAACATCAGACATACAAGGCTAATAATTTCTCCTGTTTTCATCCACACAGCTATCCCATCCATGGGGTAGACTTTTAAGAACCCAATTCTGAACAGGCATGGTACTGGGAGTTTAGACTCTGGATTCTCCCCTAGGACCAAAGGATTAATAATTAAATGCTTAAGACCTCTCTGATTATGACTCATGCTATGTTGCTAGTTTCCAAAATACTAAAGTTTCCTTTGATACCTTATTGAAGCAAATTGACTCAGATTCTTGAAGTAGTTTGATTCTCATCATTTTTTTAATCCTCAAAAAAATTATCAAACCTACAACTACTTTGGATTCTGCTTTAAATCTGGAGAAAAGCAAAGGCACTGAAGGAAAATATCATGAACAAAGTAATTACAGTCTCACATTTATTATGCAACAAATCAGATATCTTCAACAAAAATAATTTTATTATATATTTGTTAAGATTGGAATTAAGTCTTAAAGGTATGTTTTGGAAATTCATGACATGTTCATAGTACTGAATTTAGAACACTTACGTTTGAAGAAATACATTCCAAAAGATTCTCTTTTGCATCAGCTAAAAATATGAGGCACAACAACCACTACATTGTATTTAGTCATACAAAGAAAGATTACTTTCATGAATACTTACCATGTTTGCTGTACAGTAACTGCATACTGCTGAGCTGGACATCAAAACTGTCATAAGCTCTTGACATTATATCTTCAATAGAGGTTTGTCCTACTTTGATTTGTGATAAATCAGAACGACTTTTGCTTGTCATCTTAAAACCGGTAAAAAAACCACAAAATCATAAATCAATTCCAGAAATGCTCAGAAAGCACTAATTCTACAAGAATTTGTTCCTACCACAACAAATTTTTCAGTCCTCACTATAGGTCACAGGGTCTTACAACTATCACAGCACAGTGAATATCTAAAATTCCTAGCCTGCACCAAAACAAAACAGAGTATTAACACCATTTCTTCCTCAAAGAAAGAAACAAAAAGCAAATTAAAATATACTATATACTCTGTACTAAATAATTTTCATTAATAAGTCGCTTATACTCCAAAGCATGAAGTCTCAAACCCTATCAGTAATCATTAAAATAATCATTCAGAATTTTTATATAAAAGTATTACTGTGATAAACAAATCAGACATGTGACCTTTATTTCTGAACCCTGTTGAATTCAGTTGTTAGAGACAAAAAGATTATTTGGACTGTCCTTCATCAATGTCTTTCCTTTAATATCAGTCAATATTCCTTTGATTCAGCTTTGGGACACTCATACTTTTTTGCTATTTCACATTTGTATGTGCCCTCTCTGATGTTCATCTCTGGATTCATATTCAGTTTTGTCAAACCCAGGTAATATTCAAAAGAACATAAAGAGGTTCAAAAACTAGCATCTAAGATTCAGCATTTATTTTTCAGTACTGCTGGACTGTAAGTCCATTGTACCTTTTACATTAAAAATAACTTGGAGATGCAAACTCAGAATTACTAAATTAATAACCCTATTTATCTACTGAGACACAGTTTTAGTTTCACATCCCATTTTTCCTTCTGGGGCTTGATCTTTTCAAATATGCAACTGAGAGAAAAAGACTATTTGTTTTGTGTAAGGCATAGTCATTCAACAAATGACCCACCTCTCACTTAAGCATATGTCACTCAGAACTACTAATCATATCCTGAGAGACAACTGAATTTTCTCTTAGGGTATTTGTAATTTCTATTAAATCAGAGGAATCAATCTAGGAGTCACATTCACTACAAAAATTGCTCATCCAGTTCAGAAAAAGATCTCACAGGCACACTGAAGTGTGATTTTGAAATGTGTTCTTCTATGTAATTCTTCCAAGAGTAATCTTGTACGGGTGGAAAAGGGAGTGAACTATTAGATCTACGATTAGATACAGGAGGCTGTCTCAAGCACATAAACAACTATGAAGTGCCAACTCTACAAACTGCCTACAAATGATCAACATGCAGAAGAGACGGAAGAATTATTCGTCACTGAAATAACGTGGATTTGCAACCAGATCACATAATTTTTAGTATCTACAGGACAATTTTAACTAATTCTACTTTCTGAAGCAATACAACTCATTCTTTTCAAACATGACCTATTGCACGCACCTGCACTTGCATGGTACCACCACAACTGATGTACCTGATCAGAGCTCTGGTGTGTACATGCTGCCACCCAGGTGCGAGGCTGCAGGATGTGCCCGACTCTAATGCAAACACAACAGCAGAAGTGAGCACACCTGTAGGAGGTGTGCCCAGGTAGAGAATCCCTTTGCTTAGTGACACAGCTCAGGGAGGAGGGCAGCAGGTCGAGCTGATTGACAGCCATCTGAATGTGAGGCAGTGCCCAGGTGGCCAGAAGCAATAGCGTGGCCAGCAGAACAATGGAAGGGATTGTCCCCCTGTACTTGGCACTGGTGAGGTGGCACCTTGAATACTACACTTTATTTGGGGCTCCTCACAGCAACAAAGACACTGGGGTGCTGGAACATGTTCAGAGAAGGGCAGCAGAGCTACGGAGGAATGTGGAATACAAATCCTGTGAGGAGTAGCCAAGAGAGTTGGAGTTCTTTAGTCTGGACTAAACAAGGCAGAGTGTGGCCCTTACCTTAAAACTACCTGAAAGGAGTCTGGAAGCTTTTGAGGATGTAGGTGGGGAGTTAGTCTCCTACTCCAAGAAAAAAGCAATTGAACATGCAGAAACGGCCTCAAATTGTACCAGGAATGGTTTAGAATAGATATTAGGAAAAATTTCTTCATTCAAAGGGTTACCATGCAGGGACATAGTTGAGTTATTGAATTTAAAGGAATTTAGAAGCCATGTAGATATGGCACTTAGGGACACAATTTAGTGGTGGACTTGGCAGTAACTGGGTTAATGGTTGGACTCAAGGATCCTAAAGATCTTTTGCAATCTAAGTGATTCAGCAGTTCTGTCATCAATATTGGCTGCTGACAATGGGATTGAGAGTTGCTCTATGGAGTAGGACCTGGGGGTGCTGGTGGATGAAAAGCTGGATAATACCTGGCAAAATGCACTTGCAGCCCAGGAAGCCAAACATACCCTGGGCTGCATCTCAAGCAGTCTGACCAGCAGGGCAAAGGAGGGGATCCTGCCCCTCTACTCTGCTCCTCACCTGAGTACTGCAACCTGTGCAAGAAGATCCAGAAAAGGGCCATAAAAGTGATCAGAGGGACAGAACACATCTCCTTGAAGAAAAAGGTGCAGAGAGTTGGTGGTGTTCAGCCTGGAGAAGGCTCTGGGGAGACTTTTCAGCAGCCTTTCAGTATTTAAAGTGGGCCAAAAAGAAAAGATGGTAACAGACTTTACAAGGACCTGCTCTGACAAGTCAAAAGGTAACACTTTAAAACTAAGAGTAGATATAAAATAGATATAAGGAATTTTCTTACAATGAGAGTGGCAAGACGCTGGCACAAGTTGCTCAGAGAAGGGGTGCATGCCCATCCCTGGGAATATTCAAGGTCAGGGTGGACAAGTGGCTGACGAACCTGATCTAGTTAAAGATGTCTCTGCTCATTGCAGGGAGGTTAAACATAATGACCTTTAAAGATCTCTTCCAAGCCAAACCATTCTATAATTCTAACTGAAATCACATGTTCAGAAAGTAATTATGTGGAAATTACACAGAAATCTAACTCTCTTTCGCAAGATTTTATGATTTGAAACAAATTTTTACTAAAAAACACACAGCAATACAAACAGATAGTAAGTGGCAGAATCAATCTTACCCGGAATACAAGTAAAAAAAAGTAAATTGCCTGCACACATGTAAGATCATTTATCCTGAAGAACACAAGTTCATCAGTGAGTAAGAAGATTGCTAATAATGTGGACAAAGTCTCTTCTATTTTATTTCAAAGTCTATTTCTTTTTCATAGTGATAAATTATAATTTTATATACTTCATGCAAGGGAAAATTCAAAAAGAGAAATCATTATTTTAAACATACCTCTAATTTTATCCAAATTATCTTAAAAAATTGCCAGTATGTTTACTTTCTCATTTTGAAATAAATTCAGTGATTAATGGGTAAGTAATAATAATATAAAAAATAAGAATAACCTTTAATCATGACAGATTAAAATCAAGAAAAGTAAGAAAGAAGTTCACTATTTTATATTGTAAGGCAATGTAAAAAATTATTAGACATTCTCCATGTAACAGCTAAAAGTATCAACAATAGTTTCACTTTAGGGAAGGAATATTTTGTAGCAATTCTTTTGCATTGAATGAATCCACTGAGAAGAGTTCAGTAACTTCTGCCTTGACTAGAAAGCACTTTAAAATAAATACCTAATACAAAAACTGCAAGAGGTACTTTCACTTAATCACCATAAAACTCTATTTAAGAAACTGTAAAACAGGTAAAAGCTGAATTATTATTTTCGGTAAATTACTGCATTAGGTAAATACATACTTTAAAACTACCAAGATCCAGAAGTAGTAAATTCGATGTATGATCATAGAATCCGTTTTGTGGAACAATGATGTATGAAGCCATGAGGTTTATTTTGAGGTCAAGAACTTTCTGAGTTTCAATAATGTACAACAAACCTGAAAAAACAGTACAATTATTAAATTCATACAGAATCTGTAGAATTAAAAGAAAGCAATAAAAAGAAAATCAGGTCTAATTTTAAATAAACTCTATATGTTAGATAACTAAGGTACATATGTTCTTCATATTTTTTATGATTGTTAAAATTTTTTAATTCATTATAGACACTCCTTAAAGAAGCATCAACTAGATGAAATGATGATAGCAAACAGTGCTAACTGACAAGTACAGACAGCAACATGATATATGCAAACTCAAAAAAGTTTCCCACTGAGCAGAGATGAAATGAGAAGAACTGGAATGTAAACCGCAACTCTGAAATTACTGAGTTAACTCGGTCTGTTCCATAGATTCAGAGATTTAATTGTCTAGAATTTCTTATTGGGAGTATCCAACTACACTGGTCAAACTGCTAGCGTTTGTTGATACTGAGATACACAAGTTTACCCTAACTCTGCTGACAAATATCTCCATCCTGAGATACCAAAGATACGCAAATATATAATCTTAAAATGTATGTTTCAAAATCATGCAACTAGTTGGGAAAATCAGACAGTCATAAGATTTGAGAACAAAACCTGTTTTTTAGCTCAGCTGAAGAGGAATGAATGGTATTGCTTCAAGTTAGCTCTGGATATTGCCTTATGATGCAGCCACAACTCATGAAATATTTACCATTTACAACAAGCTGATGATCACAGAAGTAGAGATAATGAATTATGAAGATGACAACATATCAGTCAACACATCCACTGGTAAGAAAACAATTAAAACTGTTACATTATCAAAGGTTGTCCTGTCACAGGAGAGCTATGCTAACCAGTCAAGAACTGGATGGCAACTACATTTCAGGATTTGCGAGACAAAACAACTCAGAATAATAAAGAGAGTAAGATTTTTTCAGTTTGCGTTGCCCAGTTGAATTTGAGTGATGTACAAAGGTCAAGCAAATATTTTCTTGTTTCTTTTATTTGGGAAGAAAACGCAGTGGAATCCATAAATTGAGCTCTGGTACATCAAGCTTTTGTAATGTCTTTTAGTGCTGAAAATCGTAACAATTCCAGTGTAGCAAGTTCCTTCAATTTTGCAGCTGGCACTTCCTCTACATTTTCCAGCTATCTTCTATTGCTTCTAAGAAAATTTTAAAGACCTCATTCTTGAGGACCGCAGGTCTGGACATATTAATTACATGTATGTGTTGCTATTTTTCTTATCTACCTCTGAGATTAGCATAGCCCCCTTCAACAGAATATTCTGCAGGTCAAATATTTTTTCCCTGGCAATTATCTGAGACTCAGACAAGATTCCACAAGCAATGTACCACATACTTTTACACTTCCCCATCAGATTTTTCATTTGTAACTGGAACAAGGTTTTAGGTTACTCTGGGCAACTCAGCAGTCTTGTGAGGGTACAAACAGTATTGGATAAACCTCTACAGTAATGATATGCTTAAACTGTAATAAACACAGAGCATGATTTTATATTTCCACAAATTACGATCAAAATCACTATATTTGGTGCTAATGAGCAGAGAACCAAGCATATTATATCTAAGCAAATTTAAAATTTCATCTCAGAAATGAATAATGAACTGTTATATCAATATACTCAATATTGTTCAAGAAATTCTTGAAAGAAAAGACAAGCAAGCTGATACACGTTATTCTGGTTAATCTGATATTAGTTCTTAATTAAATAGTTCACTCAAAGAAGAACTAATGAGTAAAAATACCACTGATTCTTGATTTCCCTCCCAATACTAACCTGATAAAAGCAGACAATTAAATAAACATTTTGCTTGAGTTTTCTTTACATCTTTATCACTTGAGCATTCAGATTTTTTATATTTACAATTTAATTATTAATAGGTTATAAAATTAAAAGAGGTTCAAGAAAGCATCCATTGTTTGGCTTTTTCCTTTTAAAAATAATTTTTATATGAAATCTCCCCTCTGCATCCACTCCCATCCACAGAGACAGGATGCTATGCTGGACACATCTTTGATTTATAAAGCCTTAGACATCCTTACTGAAACAAATTAATTCCATAGATCTCAGTGTTAGTCTTCACAGTATTCAGCATTTGTATTCATGTCTTAAAATATTCATGTCTTGTTTATCTCCAGAGATAAACAAGATGTAATTAAAACTAGTGAAACAGCTGTAAAACTGAGCAGCTGGAAGGCGGATAAATATAGTTTATATAATTTGAACTGAGTCAATCCAAATCAAAATCAATATTCATCAAGGAAGTCAGAAAATCAAAAACACCTATACAAAGCCATGACGTCCTGAAAAACAAGAAATCTGAAAAGGATTTAGAAGTTAACTTAGAGGACTAATATCTCATAATCAGTATTTGAGGAATATTAAATAACTAAGGCCTTTCACATATCAGATGAAAAAAACAGAAGATGTAAAAAATTCTTTTAACTCTGTATAGAGTAAAAATACTGAAAGACTACCTATGGCTTTGGAGCATATTTACAAATAAGTAGAAATAGTTGAAGTCTAAAAAGATACAAACATAAAATTATTCAATACCTAGAATAAATATATTGCAACGAGATTGAATAATTCAACTTATTTAGGCAGTGTGTTAGAAAGCTATGACTTGGATGCATACATCTCCATAGGGAAAGACACAGTTTTAACACTCTTAAGATATAAAATTCGACTGAGTGTGCCATCAGAAAAGCATGCAGCACTTGCCTGTTGATGTTTTTTCACGGAATTCTTCAAGTTTCATGAGAGTTGCTGATGTCAATTGCTCTAAATGTACATCTTTCGGAGGTCTGAAGAAATCCACTAAGCTATTTACTGTTATCTGTTAAAAAAAAAAAAACAACACGGTAAATTTACTATTAAGTAGGATTTTTGACAATTTATAACTTATTCAAGTATTTACTTACTGCATCATATACTATTTCCAGTGGTTGTGATTCTATTCTAATTCTCTGATCTGCTTTCTCATCCAAAGGATTAGTCTCAAACATTATGCTTAAAAGTGAGGTACTTTCATCTGAATAGACCGTTCGAGAAGACAGGAGACGGGGTGTACACTTTTCTTGAGACACTCCTGTAACTTCAAGTGAGGCAATTTTTGTTTCAAACCTGTAAAGAAACGTAAGCAGACTGTTCATATGCAATATCCATCTGGCTAAGTACAATTAGATGGTAAGAGTATAAAAAATTAGATGGAAAAAAACCAAAACACAAACCAGTACAACAAATTTCTACCTTACCTAATTATAAATAGCTTATTCTAAGGATTTAACACATATATCCACGTATGTTTTTTCCCTATTTCTAAGTACAATAGCATTGTCAGGGCCATTTAGATGCACAAGAGTACCATCAGAAAACACAGAAGCAAAACTTTTAAAAAAAATTATGCGTAAACTAATCAAGATCAATAGTATCTCAATATCCTACATGGATTATACTTGTATGTCTCAAAGTAGAGGGAACAAGATTTAAAACAGGAGGGTTACCATCTCCCAGAATTTTTAAGTCATTTCATTAGAAATAAAATTGAAATATTTCAGTAGATGCTTTTTACCACCTACTGTGAGAGTACAAAACAAAGGAAAAATCATCAGTTACATCTTTCTTCTACAAATCTAAAAGTGATCTGGAAAGACAAGAACTTTTCAGTAATGTAAAGTGCCCACAAACAAGTGGCTGCCAGATCACCTTGCTCAGGTTAAGTTTCAAAAGGAAACTTTACAGTCACTTTTCAAAGCAAATAACAAGTTAGTAACTGGATTGTTTGCCTATAACAGTGACAAACTGAAAAAAAAAAAGGAGGATATCCATATTAGCACAAAAAGCTCAGAAGATGCAGAGAATTCAGTCATAGAAGGAGTATCCATGATTCATCCTGTAGCTGTAAAATGATTCCACTCTAAACTGCACAAGAAATGACACTTAAATACCATAGCACAGCCTTAAAATGCCTACTGGTTATCATCACCATTTCATGAAAGACAAAACCAGTTTGATAGAGAAAGCTCACCTTATTGCTTGTGCACCTGGTCGTTGGGTAAATACTGTACTCAAGTCAGCTAATGCAAATTCTATTAGCTTAGGAGTTTGCTTGTTTTCTTTTATTGATATCGACATGCTTAATAAGTTCACAGAAAACTTCATGGCTTCATACTAGATATGCCAGAAAAACAACACAGGAGTATAAAATACATTAATATACATCTTGATACAGTTTATGAAGAGATGAAAGCTACAACTAAGTTTGAAACTATTGCTTTTATGTATAGCTTGTATCATAGCTGGTGTAAAAGGCAATGAAGAGGCAGGGCTAAACTAAAGAGTAGAGTATCCTTACAATCATTGAGTCTTGGATATCTTTACCACATTTCATGATAAAGACCTTCTGAAGCGGAGCTAGAAAGCAGTTCATCATATCATCCTTGTCATATCACAGTAAGATCATTTATCAGACTATGTCCAAATAGTTCAAAATGTTGCTCTTTCCCATTACAATCCTTGAATTATCTTTCTTTGTATAATCTTATTCTACCTCATTTACTATCACTCATATTTTAGATACCAGTGCACTTCCTTACCCTTTATTAAGATTCCCTAGTGAATTTTCTTAAAAAGCTTTTGAATATTGTAAGATAATCTGTAAACTACTTCAATATTTAAAGCACAATACACTACATGTATGTTGTTATTCTTGTTAGATCAAACAAAAATTTATTTTTTACCATTTCAGAATACCCGAAAGTAAGCTTTAACCACTATACTGAAAATGTATCTAAGGATGCTCTGTTACGCAGAAAACCAGCATGCAGTAACTTCATTAAAAGGTATCAGAACAGTATTCAAATATAGAGACAGAGCTTCAAGTAATTTAAAAGTGATTTCCTATCATCTTTATAGATTTTTATTAGCAGGTAAAGCTACCAACTGTTTGTTATCATATAGTCAGCTATGACTTACAGATTTTGGAAGAGTTGGATCCACAGCTGTTTCACTATATCCAATTGCCGCATAAAGTTTAGCCTTCTCTTCCTGTGTCATCAGTTCTTCCAGACCTGCCACATTTCAGGAGGTTAGTTAAACTCAGCATTGGTATCTGAAAAATGCAAATACTCTCTGTGCTTGGTAGCTCTATAATATACAGTAGATACTGTCAACATTACTGTCCTGAATTAGTCTAAGAAAATACCCTGTGGTTTAAAGCCAAGTCTTGTGAACCTAAAGCATGCTTTAAAATGCTCTTGTAAATTTTTCCTTACCTATTCTATTTCCTCGCTTGCTAACAGCAGAAGCAGTCTTTCGATTTATTTTCTATGTTCCATAACCTTACTAGGTTCCTCATAAATCAAACATACATTGCATGAAATAGTCCAATTTTAAAATAAATGCAAGTAAGATTGTTTACATTCCATAACTTCTACTGTACAGAACTCAGTTCAGAAGGAACTATAGAAGGAGTTGTATAATTGTACAACTGCTGTTACATGCAATTAACGATTACATCAGCAAAAGAAAAGGCTAAGAGAAAATGTAAACAGCAATAATTTGATACCAAAGTTCCACTGCTAGGGACCTAGGACTCGAATAGATTCCTAGTAACAGAAAGAATACCAGTAAATGATCATACTTGAACCCTTTACTTCTTGGTTTTCATTCTTTTTTTCACCCGACCAGCTCCATATCCAGCTAAACCAGCCACCAGAATTTTCATCGTCTTGTTTTACTCCTGGCCTGTAGATTTTCAATCCAGCCTTAGTTGCCTTAAATTTAAAAAATACTCAGGTAAGTAATTTTCTTCATGTTTTTTCTCCATTTTCCTAAGAAAAATATGGTCTTTGGGCAGCTCTAACATATCAAAACATCATTAGACAACCATTAAAACAGCAAAATGTTGTTTTTTAGTTTCCCTTCTAGTCACTTTTTCAAGTAAACAGTGCAATATTGGACCAATTTTGTTGTGCATAATAACAACCACCTTTACAAAAGAACAGAGTATGTAAAAGGTCAATAAATATTTGTTACATAGCAGATTTTCTCTCCAGCTTTTACCATAGAAAACCCTCAACATTATATGCAATAGCTTTCTAAGGAATCATTTAAAATAAATATGTAAGCAATTAAATAGCCATCACAGGCCAAATTTTACAACAGCCCTATATTTTTCATTTCAAGATGGATACCCAAAGCAATTTTGAAAGTATTTACTCTAATTATTCCTGCATGTGATACATATAGTTAGAATAGTGAGGAAGCCCTCCCTTCTCTCACATTCATTATTTTCACAAGTAGGGGGTGCCCTCTCTGATGCCAGTGATGATTCCAATACTGGGTCCTCACAGAAAGTGTAGGCTACACCAAAATTGACCACTGAAAGTTTGTCATGGGGATGGCAAATAAATATCAAGTGATCCAAAGGATAAATCTGCTCTCAGAACTGTAGTGATCCACACAAACTAACTTTCTTTGTGACTAATACGATCCAAAAATAGACAAACAATTGCAGATAAGCCGTAAATTTAAAGATACTCTAGTCAAAGTGAGACAGGGATCCCTTCTCAGCATTCAAAACCCAAAGACCTCTGCAACATATTTAGGATATAAATCAGTATTCTGTAGAGATTTGCCACATACCTACATACCTACTACATACCTACTGGCCAAAGGAAGGCAGGACTCATCACAAAAACGTAAAGGGCCTCTGAATTTATACTATTGAGTCACCTCAGAGAGATGATGCAGAATGTCAGCTTAACAACAAAAAGCTTCAAAAAGTTTTAAGTCCTCAAGAGTCCTCTTTATAAAGGTGACAATGTCATCAAGCAGATATTACAAACTGAATGATCCAAAGGAAAAATGGACAGGCCTCAGGTAAAAGGAGATTAAGTCTGTGAAATTACAGGTTTCTGGGATACTGAGGGTTTGGTGCTGAAGGATAACTGCCATGGAGAGTAAGTGATGTTTAAAGCTATGACTCGTAACATGTCCAAGGCAAAAGCAAGCACCAGAGCCCAGGGTAAGAAAGACTGCAGAGAGAAGCCAATTCTCCAAAGATGAAAAAAAATATATGTAGTATAGGAACTACAAAAATTTGCTGAAGAATCCTCTTGAAGTTTCTCTGTCCTCCATTTACAATGGTTTAGTAATCAACAAAGTCATAGACTTAAAGCTTAAACAGCAAGGTCAACTATTTTGACTAAAAGAGAGAACTACCAGAAAGGTGGGTGTAGCCAGGTAGGTCAGTCTCTTCTCTCAAGTAACAAGCAAGTGAACATGCAGAAACAGCCCCAAGTTGTGCCAGGGAAGGTTAATATTGTTTATTAGGAAAAGTTTCTTCACTGAAAGGGTTGCCAAGCAAAGGAAGAAGCTGCCAAGGGATGTGGTTGAGTCACCATCCCTAGAGGTATTTAAAAGGCATGTAAACGTGGTGTTCTGGAATATGGTTTACTGGTAGACTTAGCAGTTTTCTGTTAATAGTGGAACTTGGTGATCTTAAAGGTCTTTTCCAAACTAAATGATTCCATTACTCTATCCTTACTTCTTACTTAGGTAAATCTTAAAAGTCTGCCCTAGGTTGAAAGGATAACATACACAAGCTGATAAAGAGACTTGACACTTAGCTCACTGAAGCTAGTATTTAGTACTTAAAGCACTCGCAATAAAAAAGCAAAAAGTGGGCTGAAGTTTGGAATGTAAAGTTCTGGCTACAAAGTTGCCCGAAAACCAACACTGTGATCTCAAACATGATTTCTGAGGAGCATGATTTCAAGGCTAGATAAACGTAAGCCCTTGAAACTCAACTCTTAGGTATGTTCTTAAGAAACAAAAGCTTCACGAACAGCAGGATCATTTGTTTGGCCTTACTCAGCCCATATCTAATGGGTGCTCCTTTAAATACCTGGCAGACTTAAGGCTGTCAGGATGCCGAACTAGTAGTAGATTTGTCTCTTCTAAATCCTTTGAATCCTTTTTCAAAGGTATGACCTGATAACAATAACACATATGGGTCCTAACAGATAGATGGAGATAGAACACAACTTAGAATCTCTGTGATCTGATTCTCAATACTTTGAAATACATTCAGGTAATTAGCTAGCAGATCTTTCAAGATGTACTTCTAACATTTTTCAATTACAACACTTAAAACTGAAAATTCATTTTCTTGCAACCTAGTTCTAAGTGTTACAGAAATGCATCTTAAAACTCAGGATTTGAAGGTAGTCAGGAATGCAATATGAATAACCTTTTGTAAGCAGTATAATCATACTGGGGAAAGGAAGACTAAAACTGGATAGGAAATATTTCAGGATTTCCATCAACTTGCAAAAAGTTGGAGGAAAAAGATAAAACCAAGAGAAACTACACACTACAAGACTATTCCAAAACCAAATGAGAACTAAACCAAAACCAAACCTTCCCAACCCCTTAAAAAGCACTCCAATTTGGACAAATTGAAGGGGAACAGTCATGAATGTTTATTCTGGTTCTGTTGAAGTCCGGATAATGGTAACACAAGCCTCCAAATGGGGGTGTACATACAGACAAATAGAAGGAAAAATCACATCCATAGATTCCTCTTCAGAATATTAAGCTAGAAGCGCAGTATTTGTGACTGGAGCAATTGCGTTTACACTATATTTAATATACTTCACATACCGAAAAAAAAAAAAATCAAATTGCTTTCAAGCACTGCTATAAGCCGTAACTGATATTTATAAAGTTTAATTATTCATTACTGCCTTCTTTAGATTACAAACTTCTTATTCTACTTACTTTTAGGTGCCCTGATTATTAATGGAGATAGATCACAGATTTCAGAAAAACTGTAAATATTTCACTTCAGTGTCCTAGAAAGATGCTTAGACTATGTATAAACTAAGCAGTATGTCAGCCTAGGAAAACCAATGCTAAAAAATTAAGTGCAACTACTCAAGTCACGTTATCTTGCCTAATTGCACTGACCTACTTAAATGTATTTTGCATTTGCTCTACTCAGAGTAACATTTGCAAACAGAAATACTGCAAAGAGTCAACATACTACAGGTGACCACTCAATGTAACATAGTATCATGAAAGAAAGGAATCAACTAATAAACTAGACTGTTGTGCGGTGGAGCGAGGGACCCTCCGCCTGACAGTTTTGGGTATAATTGTTTCCAATTTGACTTCAGTCATCCTTTGTCCACATTTTCCACAGTAGATCTTTCCCACCAGAAGAAGAAAGGGATTTATCCAGATCAGAATTTTGATGGAAGAGTATATGGAGTTATTTAATTTTTGTTTAATTACAAGCTGAGAAACTAACCATGCTTTATAATAAAAAAAACACGAACAAGGAAAACTGGAAGACTTTATGACACACAATTCAATCCCCATAGCTAAAAGGCGTCTGCCTAAAATCTCCACAACCTTATGTTTCAGTTATTCATAGACTCATTTAAATGATGCAATTTTACCTCAACTTCTGCCTGTTGCCTTGCTAGAGTGATATTAAAAATATCCAAGGCCTTTTCGAATTCCTAGAAGAGAGATAAGAAATTGTTTTTGACAATTCGACAATTGTTACATTCCACAGTTCAGTTCTACAGGAAACAATAGCAAGTAATTAAATTTGCACAATCCAAGTTAATTCGCTCAATCCTAAAATGTAAAACAAACCTGGGGGAAAAAAGCACATCAGCTTAAGCTGCTTTTTATTGCAGTTTCTAATTTAAAGATTTACATCATGTATTTGTTAATACTACTCACAGAGAAAATAGTTACAAAGTTGCAAATATGGGCACTAAAAATTTTAACTTAGAACTGATTTAGGAACATTTCAACATTTAAGTTTGAACAAGTATCAAGATGAACAATATTTAAGCCTTCAAGAGAAAATTACTAACCTCTAATAATTTTAAGATTTCTTCATTAGGTTTTTTTGATGTTATCTTTGTTTTATACATCTCTTTATAGTTTTTCACTTGCTTCCTATGATGTGAAATATGTTCCCATGACCACATTTGGAGCTTAGGTTGAACATTTACTTCAAGGATGCCATCAAGAACATATTTCCACCTAAAAGCAAAGACAAACACATAGCTTATCTTTCTTTTGGTATATTGAAAAGACTCCTAAGGTTTTGCAGATTCTCTAAATACAACTTCAAATTGCCAAGATTAAAATCCCCTGACTAATACTGCACTTCTGATCAGCAGAGAAACCTAAGAATTTTATTCTTTTCCCCCCACAAAATTGACAGATTGCCATTTCTTAAAATTCAAAGGTAACTGTGTATGAAAAGTACCCACAAATCTATGTATGCACATCTGAGAATAATAAAAATATATTTGTAAGGAATCTTCTGAAAAGAAATCAAATCCTTGTAATCTGTACTGCAAAGGTTTGCCTATTTTTAGGTAATAGCTATGTTCTTGTAATACTATCTAACATATAATGGGGGGGCTTCATTTAAACAAATTTATGATACAAAAATACCATCAGACTTAAGTTCCTGATAATGGTCTTTAAGACCTCAATTACAGTTTTTCATATATTGTGTCCTCAGCCTTGGTTTGAGGTCCTCATCAACTTCTAACAACACTAGCTTAAGAAAAAATAATAAAAACAAAAGACTTCCTTTCAGAAGGAAATGAGTTCTAACCCCCACTAAATAAAAAGCAATTCCTTGGTAATTATTTCAAATTAATAACTAACAAATTATTTTCAAAGTCTAAAGTTGCCTACCATATCTTGGCGTTGTTGTGCACTGGAACATCAGGTCTGTACTTTCTATATGGCAGATTTCGAGTCATCATATCAATAGACTCAAGAAGCTCCATAACACTGAAGTACTAGGCAAACAAATTGAAGCTGAGCATTATTATATACGAACAACAGGTATCAAGCTTCTCTTTGAAGAGAAAATCAGTTACAAAGAAAAACAAGACTAAGTTAATAGATTCTATATGAACATTATAAAATTTCAGACTGCCTATCTTACTCTTGCAAACTAACTTTTTTACCACATTACATATAACTTCAGAAAAATAGTTGGTACCTGTGGCTTATTGAATTCAACAGTTATATCCTGTAAGTTTACATCTAAATCTATTTTCGGTGATGAAAAGTCGACATCAGATCGAGGATTCATAAGGAGTTTGGCTTTAGCTGAAATTGGGCGGAATACTAAAAAACACAAGTTGATATAAAAAGTGCAATGAATTAACTTATTATGTATTAACTTATACGTATCTTAAAGTATGCTAGATTATTAGTTTCAAAATGCTAGACTTGAAAACATGAATTGCACTGATACATCTTAAAATAGAATACAATCTATATTCAATTTTCAGTTCTACTCTGGCAACATTTATCAAACAACTTTTTGCAGCACCATACACCACCATAAACTTTCCTGAATGCTGAATTACATAGAGATGTTTCAATAAATAGTTTACATTTGTAACAAATATAATCTTTTTTAGCTATGATTCATTTATAGAACAAGACAGTTTCAAATATAGCATTTATTTTACTATGGGAACTCTTACTCCGTAAGATTATTTTTGTTGTTGCTGTTATGAATGCTTTACTCTTTGATAAATTATACTCACAACAATGCTTAAAAGCAAACAGTCCATATATCTAATTTCAAGCTCAAGTAAGCATGGAACCAAATCAATAGGCATTCTATATAAAAGTGAGGCACATCACAAGAAAAAACATTCAGAGCAGAAATATTTCATCTGTTTGGCAATATCAGGCATTTGAAGCCACGTTTAGTTCAGCATTTTCATCTGTTTCAGCAATTAATCCAACAGTAAGAATTCTTATATTACTTGAGTTTATGTAAATCCTATTTTTATCAATTACAATTTATTTCATCTCAGCAAAAATACTGATATATTACCTACATATGAGATATTCCAAATTCTCTGAAAGGTTCATATTAGGGAAACATGCATTTTTGCAAGACGACACCATGAAACTTTTAGCTACACCTCTATATGGTAGTATTTCAATTAATTTTCTCCCCGTATTTGGCTTCCTAAACTTCGTTTTTATGGTTTTTATATGTAAGTATAATGTTTGTATTTACATAAAGCAATAAAATTAGAGTTCATGCTTATTACCTTCCTATCAACGTTTTAATCTAAAGACTTGCCCCAAACAGGATCAAATTTTCATTTACCACAGAACATCAGCATGCCCAGCATCTCTGATGGCACTGCTGAATTTTAAGAGTGTAAATCTTTAATCCTAAGCTTTACATACACCTATTTTGAACTTACTACATAAAGATTTAAACAACTTATAATGTTTAACACTTGTTTTCTTGCAAAAAGCATCAAAGCCAGAAACTAAAAAAGATGGGTAAGAAATCAGAAGAAATTACTAAATAGTTCTCTGTCAGTCAACAGAGATTCTTTTAGGGGAAGGCAGCAGCATAAAACTGACAATGCCTTTTTTATTTCTGGCTAGAGCAAACTGAGGACTTTCTTGCTGGAGAACAAGGCACTTCCAAGGCCATTCAGACTTGCAAACAGTTTCTAAACAATCACACAGATGCACATGAAAAACACAAACTATGTATTTTCCATACAATGGGAAGTAAACTATCACCATGTTTGAGTGATGCCAATGCAACTTGCCGACTTAGGCAAGCAACACTCAAAGCAATATAACTTGCATTACTCTCCCAAGAAAATAGTTACTGTTTCAAAGTTGTGTGATTACTGTTTCCACCCCTCATTAAAAAATATACTTTGCATAAAGCAGTTGATCTCAAAAATGTACTCCAACAAATCTGAATTCACATACACAGTGTGTATATTATTGCTAAACTTCTTGAATAAAAGAATTAATCAATGGATGTTAAGAAAGAGAATATATGTATGACATTCCATTCGAATGATACATGACTCAAGACTCACTTTTATCAAGGCTTTTTTAAGGCTACCTACACAACATTCACTTTCGGAAAGACAGTAACTCTTCTAGGCTTAAACTGCACTCCTTAAAGATTTTTGAGTAACAGTCGAAGTGACAACTTCTTAGATGCACTAAAAATTAGAATTACGAATGCACATTACAATTAAATAACACTTACCAAAATCATAACCGTCTGGAATCACGTTGTGGCTGGCAACTCCCTGTTTTAAGTTAACCTACACACACAATGGAGTGAACAGGAAGTTGCATTTTTATTTCCAGATAAAGTTTTTAAAGCACAAAATGTTAACATTTTTAAACAGTTCTCAGATAATCCCCCGCACCCAAAGAAAAATTCAAAATACTCATCTATATTTTAGACAGAATGATATGTCCATCTTTAGCTAATAAAATCATTGAATAGTGGTAAGATGACCATCAATTGTCTAAATTCTGTTACTGGCAGAAGACTGGTTTCTTTAGCTTTCTCAGGTGGGTGTTATACTTCCATCACATAAAAGCCTTAACATATACTATTTTTTCCTAGTAACGCTTTTAGTTACAATTTCCCAGGACACTGACATAAAAAGAAGCAGGCCTGAATGTGAAGCGTGTTCTCTGCTTCCCGGTTTCAACTAGCTAGATACACTATCTCATGCTTTACTTACCAATGATTCATCACAACCACCATGGTAGAACATCTCTGATTTCACATTCCAATAAGCGAAAAGGTTATCCAGTCGTACAAGCTGAAAATACAACAGAACGTATGTATTAGTATCTACAAATTTGAGATTAATGATTTTGATTTCACAAAGTCGGGACAAATAAAAATATTCAGATTGTTACATTTGCTATAGAGCCTATACCATTACATGTTTTCTTGATCTTACTTTCTGTGGAAGAAACTCTAATGCAGTTTGTTTTATTAGCAATTCTTTCCTTAGCATACAGTTTATACTGCACCTTGTGGAACAACTTGGCAGTTTCATCATGTAAACATGGATTCCAATTCTTATCTGAGGTCTGAAATGAGAGTTAAACAAAAATACTTCAATATCTATAATTCACCAACATGTTACAGCTGAAACAAACTACAGAAAAAAGAAAGTAACATCGTCATAATAAAATACCATGCAAAACAATGGGATACAAACGTCTGATTTAACATGATGAATCCATTACTTTAAGTGAGAACTTGAAAGGGCTACTTCCCCCAAAAGTATGTAAATGAATGTACACTGATAGGCTGCACACAAGAACCAAAGATACTCTAAGATTCTGTTTTCAGTATCGCAAACTGTTTTCCTTTACAACAATGATATTTTTAGGCAGGCTCTTTGGACAGATATAAGCAAGGGATTGAATTCTTTTATAATACTGGAAGCAATTAATTTTCGCTTGAGCCTAAGAAAACCTTTTCATATGCAAGGAACAAGCATTCACAAAACCACCATTTCATTCAAGAAAGTAATATTTACTTAAGACATATTTTCTTTAAGACTAGCAGTTACCCAGCAAAAACTACTGAATCAGCAACTCAGCACAATCAACATACTACTCCTACTACATAGTCTTCCAGAAAAAAAAAATTTCATACCATCTGTGATTACTACTCCTAAAGTGCAGTTCACAGATAAAAAAAAAAAAAGCTCCAGTTGAATAAAACATGCCTTTTTTTCCCCCTTTTTTTTCCTTTCCCACCACTCCCTGTTATCACATAGTAACTTCTTTTCTTGGAGTTCAAGTCACTTTCAGTAAAATATTTAGAATGAACAGCTCAAATCCAGCAAAGTATATTGGAAACCACAAAGTGCAGCAGGCAAAAGAATAGGAATTTCCTCCTAAAGATCTACTTTAATGCTAGCATTTTATCTTCAATGGGCACAGCCACCACAGTACTTATGCAGAATTTGATAAACCAAGTAGTTATTATTGTGCATTGCTGATGATTATAGGTATACATTCCATTAGACAGTACGTTACCAGAAAGCACAACACACAAAAGCACAACTTCACCTACTGGTATGTATTAATATGCTTTTCGGACAAAAGGTGAGAAACAAAATTACCTGCAAACTTAGATTCTGAAGTGAAATCCCAAATGACAAAGGGTTATCACGATTTGTGATCTAACAGAACACAGGAAAAGACAAAAAAAATTATTTAACACTCTAGAACTATATATTTGGCTAAGAATTTATGTATTTTTATGTTTTGGTCCAAGTTTTATTTCAGTTTGTTTGGCTTATTTAATCAGACTAAGAAAATTCCACAGCTTTACTAGAATTCTCTCAGCATGAAAAGCAGCTAGAAGAAACCAGACAGGTTCCAAATTTCATGTTACAGTGCACAACCCCTTACGCTGAGATATACAAAAGTACTTACGTCATCTTCATAGCGAATATGGATGTTGGAAATCTTCAGCTGAAGATTTTTGATGACCTGAGTAACTAGCTTTTCTACAAAAGTGTCTTGTTTCTCTTCCTTTACTTTATCTATGTTAAAGGAAAACAATTTCATATTTTGTTCACATTTCAGTATTTTTTTAAATTACACAAAATAACATCACAAATTTAGCATGCTAAGTGTTTCAATTTTCTATTACTTTGTACTCCAGTTGTTTAAAACGTATTTGCTCCATATAATCTACACTTATATTCTCAGATTTGAAGGTTTTCTAGCTTTACTACCTGCTGAGTGAAGAATCACGTGGTTCAAAAGTATGACCAGCACCCACCAATACACAAGGTGAGCCAACCATATTTCTTGGAAGTACCAAAGTTGAATTTAAAGATAAGAAATCACATGTATCAAAGAACAGATTGCAGGAAACCTTTAAAAAGCTGTATTGGTAAAAATGTTTTCATACTGGAAACAGTTTCTTATGAAAGAGGAAAGAAAATATCAGGTGACATATGATACTAAAGAAATATTACAAAACCCCAATTTATAGCAGATCATATCAATGCCCAAACATTTTTATTTTCAGAATGCTGGTTCTGCCATACTGATAGCAATTATACCTAAAAAAAACATAACTAGTAGATTTTTAAGTAACACAGAAAAAACAATAATGTAGAACATTTTGACAAAGTCTGCATCTTTCTGGATTAAAATAAAGAAAGAAGCAGCATCACCTTCATTAGCTTTTCCCACTCTTACCTCGGTCAGCTATCTTCTGCTTTGCATCTTCTATTCTTTGCAATTCCCTTTGTCTTGCCTCCAAGAGCTGCCTGGCTTCTTTTTCAGCATCATATTTTATGCCTAAATAATGTAAAAAAGTATAATATCAAAAAACCTTACATATTTTTCAAAGATACTGTTTCAAAAGCTGTAATTTTTATATTTTTGGTAACAGTTACCTAACAGCAAAAAAATTAGGTGACGAAATGTAAATTACTGAAAGACTTCCACTCCATTACTTAATAGTAATTGTCAAAAATATCTACTAGGAATAAAGCTCACAAAAACAGCATCAACCCATTCCAGATAATTCTGAAATCCCATCAGTCACTTATAGTAGACTCATCTATAGTCACTTCTTCCTATACATTAACTTACTGGCTGTGGGCACAATAAGCAAATAAACTCCATCAAGGACTGCCTCAACTGGTTGAGTATAAAGGTTTTGCCATGGAATCTGTAGGTTAAGTTGACCTACAAACATAAAAGTATATAGTTAAATAGTTGACTGGAAAAGAAATGCAGAGGTAATTAATATTAAACACGAAATCTCTTAATTATTATACTGGACAGAAAATACCCAGTGCACCTGAGGCAAAAGATGCCTCACTTAGGTTGTATTTTCTTACACAAACAACATGAGAAGGTCTTTGAGCAGAACTATCAAGTCTACAGTCTTTCCTTATTCCCCTGAATTACACTCCTCCTTCTTAACAGCAATGTCTCCCTCCTTAGAAATCCACTGCAGAACTCTCAGAAACAAGAAAAGCACGTGGGCAGCTCATACATCATCAGCTTAATACTAGGTTTTGTGAACACAGGAATCATGAGGTTGCAGTGTCTCGCCTCCACCCAAGTGCAAATTATAACAAAACATTAAATCAGTCATAGAAAACACATTAGTACCGGGGTTGATTTAAAGGAAGCATAATGGCTTTAGGCTTACTTTACTTTAAGAAACCACTAACTTTTAAAATACAATCAACTTGCAATGAGAAAACTTCGTATTTTAGCAAAACAAGGAAGGAAGGAGATGAAAAGGCAAGTGAAAGGTAAAAAACAGTTGTGGAGTCTTGTTAGACAAGGAATGAGATCCAGTCCTGCCCAACTGCTCATCTTTGCTGTGTTAAGCTATTTGCTCATTAATATTGTGGTGATTAAAAAATACTCCAGTATACTTTAACTTTATCAAAAGGAGATTCTTCAAAAAGTTTATTTTCAGAAAAGACAAACTTCAGAATGTACAAAGTATACAAATCAATGAACATATGGAAATTACTTGCTTAGGATGCCAAAAATCACTTGCAAAGAAAGGTAGTATGTTTAGAAACTCCTGGATGTGTACAAGATAAAATGCAACTTACTAATATGTCCTGCTTTAACTTTAAATGGCACATCCAACTGACTCTGAAAGAAAGAGGTTTAGAAAATTTAAGTTCAATTCAGCAACATATGAAATGTTCCAATGCAGGAAAAGATATCACAATAACCTTAACAAACTAACCTGTCAACCACAGAAAAAATAATCCATATAATAGATAAGCAAGCATTTGGTTACCAATTTGGTTATGCCATTTCCAAACACATTTCCAAAAACAAAGTCTTAGCTTCATGAGCTATAGGAAAAAAAAGTCTATCAGTATTGCTTTTGAGCTACGCACATTCTTTTAGCAATTGCTGAGAGCTCTCTCAGGGGGAAAAAAATGCACACATTTTCCCCTTTAAATTTAATCTCAAATTAATCAGATAATCTACATTGTTGCAGAGAGAGCAAATCAGTAAGTTTCCGCTTAAAAGAAAAGTGTATCCTAAAATAAGAATTAAAAAATGCACATTGAACCCAAAATATGGCTCAGGAATAATTTTTGCAACTATAATTGTTATTTTCAGTAGCTTACCAGTGCATTTTCTTTTATTTCCAGATTCTTCAGTGCTACAGCTCCTAAAAGAAAAGAAACCAACAAGTAAAACTGGAATAAGCAAAGCAGTAGTGGTACACACTTCAAGTCCCAAAGTCTGAATCAGTGGGTTACAGATAAGGGGGCTAATGTATATGTCTCAAACACCAGTGGAGAAGAGCAGTGGAGTCAACCAAGATTCATTGGTAAGAATATGAGAAAGAATGGGATGTGGCAGGAAAAGGTGGCCATACAGATGCAAGTCAGAACTCTTCTTGGACAAAAGTCTATGTTCCAGCTCCTGAAGTAGAGCATAAGCAAAGGAATGAGGTCAAGAAGCAGGTATGGACTGACAACCTAAGGTCAATCCAGTACGGAGGGATCAAGACCTCCAGAGACCCCCAAAGCCCTCTGATCCATTTGCAGAAAGGTCTAGAAGAATGAACTGCAGATGGTAACTCATTTGCATAGTAAACAAGCAAATTAGCTCCGTGGCATGGAAACCTTAACTGTATAAAGGTACACACGCCAAACCTGGGCACACGTGCCCCAGGACCCTGGACACTCCATCAGCTGCACTGACGCTGGAGTCAGGACTGCTGACCTTTCTTCCTTTGTTTCTCTGTACTGCACTTCAATCTCTCATCTCTCTCTCTCTCTTCTCTTCCATCCATCCCTTATCCGAGATGTACCACCACATGTTTATACTATAAGGGGCTCATTTACACCAATTTCCACACTCTGTGCATCATTTAATAATAAAACTTTTTAAGTTTTTACAGACACTCTGACTTTTGTTGCTCCTTTTTGACCGGGGTACCTACCAATTTTGGGTGTTCCCTTTCCCCTCACAGTGGGACACCCCAGTGGTCCATGACTTATGGTTCCCAAAACTTCTGTGGAAAAGATCCACAGCCTATGTATCCAATATCCATGAAAGATGATTAAGACCATGAAAGATGATTAATCATTCTACAAAATAATATTTGAGATTGTTTCATGAAGCTTGAATGTCCATGAAAAATAACCTAAAATTACTCAAAGTCAAAATGCTGGAATCCCTATCTCAGTTTTGTAAGGACCCATTTTGAAAAGCTAGCTTCGTTTTCCTCCACCATCTGTTTCCTATGCTTGTAGAAATCTAGCAACAGTAAATGTGAGTGGAATTTTTGCCTTCAAAAGGTCTTATTCTTGCCAGGTTTATAATTAGGCTTACAAAAATTCACAGGAAGCATGTCAGTAATCTAATTTTTTAGGAGAGAAATTCAGTATACTGTGAACAAAGAAAATTCGAATTATAAGATCAATTTTACAATATACTTCACATCAAACATAATGAAAGGAATACTGGGACCAGAAAACTTGTAACTAAAACATGTACATAGTCCAAAGCAATGTCTTCTGCAAAATCTACAGGAAGAATGGAGCTTCTGTGATGTTTACTTTTAAATTAGTTGTATAGCATTAACACATGCACATGGAACAGACACCTGATACAGCTCAGTAGGAGCATAAATGAGATTCCAGAAACCAGAAGAAGATTACAGGCCTGGAAAGGAATACAACTTGAGGTTGCAAACAAAGATTTAATTGACTCAAAAATGCTTTTCTTTAGGGATGTATGTTAGAAACAGCAAAATGTATGGGGAAATGGGAGCTCCAACTGAAAGAATATTCTTGCGGTTATATAGTGCTAATGATAACAAACAACTGTTCAAATTACCACCAATTTTGGGAAATTGGATCTAAATCTCAAAAGTGCACACATTAGAAGAGTTGGCTCAAGTTGTTGAACCGGTATGAAAAGAGCTTACCAGGTAAACTGATCCATCCACCTCACAGCACTCACAAAATACTATGAAGTTTTTAATGTTTTAATTTATTCATTGCAACCGTTTATAATCACTTTCCAGTAGAAGTCTATACATTTGACATGTGCTAACATCAGCCTCTCCAGAGAAATACTACACACAGAAGGATGCTTTTTGATAGCTGATGACACTTGCTGTTAAGACTTAAAGTACAGACACATCGACAGGAACAACAAAACGGGGGAAAAAAAAGGCAAAGAGCATTCCCAAAAGTAGTCTATAACTACTCTAGGAACTAGAACTATATTGTCTTTGTAGGCAATAACTAGGTGATAGTTTAATATACCATTGGTTTGATTCTATTATAAATTTATTCCCTGATAAAGCATACTCTGCAGAGACCATTTTAATACTAAAAAAACCCCATTTGCTTCTTCAAGAAGCTATCACTAATTGTAATTGTATTCATGGCAAGTAATTCTAATGGTATTCATAGCAAAGGTTGAAGTTCATAACCAAGTTACCAGGCATGAGGTGCAATTTCTGCAGGTCAGTTGAGCCACGTTAAAAACATTCACAAGGAAACTGTAAGACTACGTGACACATGAAGCAGTTTAACCGGGTTGAGTTTCTTCACTTTCACGGATGGCTATGTAAACATTCCCTCTCATTTATCAAGACTCTGACACATGCCGCAGAGACGCAGTAATTCAAGCTACAATAATTTGGCAGCCCAGATGCTTTCACAAAGTACTGCAAAGTGATTAAGGATTATCTTAAGCACTTACAAACAATATTTTTGATGGCAGAACTATTTCTCATTTTACCTGAGCACATCATAATGGCAGACAATGAATACAGAATCAATAATGTTCAATAAAGTCTTCCTATTTTGACATTTCTACATTAAATGCTGGGATTTAGAAGCAGGGTACATAATTCTTCACAGTTTTTCTTATGATTTTACAATTTTAAAAAATCACTTATGATTTTACAATTAAAATTTTAATGTTTTAGTTAAGAATCACTAGAAGAAATATACATTAGTAGAACTCCAGGCATCAGAATTTTAGTATAAAATTACTGAAACATATTTACTAAAATATAACAGTTTACTTGAAAAAAACCTTGATATGGTCTGATCACAGCAAATGGACCATCAAAGCACCCAAAAGGCTACTAAAGAGGCACTAGATTTTGTGCATTGATGTAACCTTTCTTTTTCCTGTACTTGAGAGAGTCCAAGAGACTGACTAAACATTCCTGCAGTAAACAGGAAATATTTCCAAAGCCACCATACTTGCAAAGCTTGCAACCAACTCTGATGCTTAGGATTTGAAATGCAGTTATTGACCATGCTAGTATTCTCTTTCATTACCAAAATTTAGTCTCAACCACATGTAGTAATCTTCCTTGCAATGAGTAGATCTAAATGCAACTACACTGAATCCTGACCATTCTGTAGGGATGGGAGACAAAAAAACAAAAGCCCCCACAAACAGAAGCAGGAAAACCAGGGAACAAACCCTAGTTACTGGACATAACACAGCTAGTGAATTAGTCTTGGGAGTACTGATTTTAATTGCAAGAATCACAAAGTACATCAAGATTTGATTGTCAGTTTTGCTGATGGTTGGTTGGGTTTTTTTTGGCAGGGCTGGCGTTCCCCTGTTGGGAGCAATGAGATGTCTTGATGCCAGAAATGCATCCAATGCATAATTAAAAATTACCCAACCAAGCAACCTTAGAAACTATATGTACAAGTACTTGGAGCTGTATAAATATCTAGGGATAAACATGCAGGCTACCAGCCAAAACAATAATAAAAGCCAGAACAGTTATAAACATTTATAGCAAAGTCTAGAATTTATTTAGGCTACATAGTAAAGCAAATTTTTAGATTTACTGATCCCTGAACAATGTGAATAATTCAGCAAAATAAAACCACTGTCAAAATTCTAGAAAAATAGGTTTATAGTTTTAATTTTAGATACTCAAAATAACTTCATGAATTTGAGTGCATGAGCCAACATCTACTACCAAGGATTCAGCTTGCAAAAAGTGATCTAGTAAAATGTTTCACTAAAGAGGCCTAACTGAAATTTTGTTATGGTTGTAAACAGAAGATACAGGGGGGGAAGAAAATCAATCTACATAAAAATCCTGTAGATTTTACCTAATTAATCACTCTCTGCTGTCTTGTAAATAAAGGGGCAGGGGAAGGACGCAGATGAGAAAGAGATGAAAGATCAGAAAATGCAAATACCTTACCTAGCATCTGACCAGTACCCAACACTCCTGCTCAAATAATTTTTAAAAACTTCTGCTTTTTTCCAACAGCATTGTCAGCTTGTGAACACCTCTGATCACTTAACACAAACAGCTGCCTTTGCTAGTCATTTCCCACTTGTGTTCATGCTGTTAATTATTTCTGTTTAAGCACACCCTCTAGAGACAAGCTGTAAGCCTTTGAGGATCAGTGTCTGCCAAATACCTCATCGATTGACATCTATTGTAAAACAGATTATGAAAGACAGCAAAAACTACTGGATATCATGTACCCCTCAAGTGAATTCAAATTACTGTTCTGTAAGGGGAGCGGAGGAGGTTCCACCTGCTATACCTAGACAAGGAAAGGTACACAGAAGTAATTGTCTTTCACTACTACAATTGTAGCCCCAAAAAAAAAGTTAGCGTGCTCACAAACATGCCAATTATCTGCCTGTATCATCCTACTAACAAGCTGCCCCAAAGAGACACCAGCTATTCAAATAATAAGTTGTGTTAAGTAAGACATGCTTGAGACATTACCTAATAAGCAAGTGTGCCAAGTCAACAGTGAATTAAGCTTTTTAAAGGGCAGTACAGAGGGTCTGACCAAGACATTGAAAAATTATTTAGACACAGTCAAAATTAAATAATAGCATCACAAACTGTAATAAAACGATTGTTTGGTCTCTCAACACGGAAACCTCACTGGCACTTCACTTCTCGTCCAAGACAACATCTCACATTACTGCAAGCATCTTTTCAGATATTTTAACTAGACCAGGTCTAGAGCATCCAAAAATATCTAACTCACCCCAATACTTATCCAACCTGTTTATCTAAGCCAAGTACTTGTACACTTGTTAACACAGCTCATTGAAACTATCTTAGTGAACACCAAACTAAAAGAGGCTAAAAAAACTGTCCTTCCCAGTATCAGCCATCCAATGGCTTTCTCTGATGGCTGCCTAACACAGTAGTCTTTTAGCTTGCTCCATATTAATGGAGTTCCTTAGGCATATGATTTTCTTCCATTACACTTTCTTCTGAGCCTTGGCTTTTCCAGTCTTGGCGTTGCACATTCAAATTGCCTTTTTTACCTCTGTAGATTGAGCTACCTTCAACTTTCTGCACTGGCTTTTATATTTCAGGTCATCCAGTTCTTGCAACATTCTCAGCCATGAGTGTTTTCAGATATCACATCTTTTTTCAATATTGAGACAGTGTATATTTTTACCCTTCAATCTGAGGGGTTTTTTAACAAGAAAAAAAATCAAAGCATTTCTGTAATTATAAATGTGTTCATGTTTTTTCTGGAGCAGTGTCATCATAGAACTTTACCATACAGATTGAATATGGAATAGCATTAATAATGCATGATGAATTCTCTCATTTACCAAAAGCAAGGTTAATATTAAGCATGCTCATTGAAAAGTCATTATAAAAGTCTCAATTTACAGAAGCTGAAACTATGTAAAACTAGGTTTTATACATATATTCAGTCTACAAACAGGTGACCAGCCTTAATTTAAACAGGCTAGCTATAAAATACTACAAGGCCACAATTAGGTCTTTACAACCTTTTAAATAAACCACTCTAGTTTTCAGTCATTCAGAGGCAAAAAAACCACGCTTTTTTTGTTGAGTTGTTTGTTTTCTTTAAAAGAGCTGATGCTGTAAAGTCACAATTAGAAGTAGAAGCTGCTCCTGTCAAGGCCCCAGGAGGGCCAAAGCTGCAGCTCCTGTCTTCTTCTTGGCAACGATGATGGTGGTGAGGGAAGAGCAGAAAGAGAGCAAGAGAGCATCTCTCCCCAGTATATAGATTCTTACACACAAATTACCCAATAAGCTAAAAACACAAATCCAAACCATTTCTTCTTAACCTTTTAGAATTCTAGTGTCTTAGCACGCTAGTTTACGTATAAACTACACATGTAGTCTATCTGTTCTACCTAAAAAATGTAAACAATATTCTTACCATATTTTTATTATGTCTAAAGCTATGTTCTTGGAGCCTTCCCCAAGACTTGTTCTCTACACTGATATCTAGGACTATGTTTTTCAGCTCTCACTGAAACTTGTTGATCTCTCTCTGAGTTCCTCAGAGAGGCCCCTGTTTCAGACTCCAACATCTTTTAAAATTTAAGACATTATACATATATATATATATATATATATATATACATATACGTATATACATAGTGCTTATGCAATGTTCTAGCATCCAAAAAGCAGTGGTGATTTGTTGCAGGGGAAAAAAGAAACCCAAACCTCTTTTTTTTTATTTTAATTTGATGGATTTAGGACAATTTCATTTCAATAGTACACCATTTATGTAAAATTTAGGAATCTTATCAAGACACTGTATGAAAACACATAGCTATAATGGAAATGCTTTCAGAGCACACAGACATGCATTAAAAGCTATTAAGTTTACACAAAATATAAAGGCAAAAATACCTTTTTTTTTTTAAACCTTAGTTACAGAATTTTAGTAATAACCAAGCTAAAAAATTATCCACAGACTTTAGGTCCCTACTGTGAGTGTAGAGATCTGCTAATCGATACACTCCATATAAAAACTGTATTCTACTGCTGTTTTTACTAATAGTCGCTGCCTTTTAGATAGCAGAGTGCAATTTCTAGGTCCTTGGAGATATTTGAAATGAAAGATATACTCAGATGTACAGACAATTAAAAACAATTTAAGTTTAAAAAAAGCACCTTATGGTAGACCAGGAAAAAAACAAAACTCTGCAGGTGATGCTTCACCAAAGCTGTGCAGCAGTTCTGAGGCTCTTACAGCAAGACATAGGTAGCTCCATTTATCAGTATACACTACAAACAAGCCAATAGGCTACATAGAGAAAAAATAATTTTATTCTAATACATAGGCACTAGAGAAGTGAGAAAATATATTTAAATAAAAATATACTAGAGCCTCTAAAATATGAGAGCTTCTTTAAGATGAAATAATAAAAAAGAAAATCAACTTCCACAGACATGGAAATATATGACAGCTGAATATCAGAACTTCAACGTAAAGGTGAGGGAGATTTTTGTTTGTTTTTGTTTCAGTTGGTTTGTTTGGTATTTTTCTTAGGGTTCTTTTTTTAACTGCGACAATGTGCATCTAATTTCTTAGCAGGTGCTTCACAGAGACATGAGCTGCCATGACTAAACCATCAGCAACCTAGAGAACCGGAAAAAGATGCTTTTACCTTTTTTGTAATGTATAAACATTGCCCAAAAAATTTACAATGTTCCATATTTTTCATTAAATATTCTCTGTCTTCACTGAACAGAAAGAAGAAACTACGGTAACTTCAGAACTTCAGTACATAAATCAAGCAATTAGTTTGGCACAGTTTTGCTGAATGGTGCAATTAGTCAAACCTTTCAAGTAAGACTCACCTAATCAGTAAGAGATATGCAATATTAAGCCTTACCACTACAGATCAAGGACTACTACATTATCTCCAGCAGTTAGATGTGCTGTTGCTGTGTTAAGACTCCTTACAGAGACTGAAGTTTACAAAGATGCTATAAATGCCTTGACTAACTGAAGGAAAATTACTACAGAGATAAACTAAATAAGGATGCCATTTCAGAAAACAAGGATGAAAATAAAAATGTCCGTGATGCAAAAAACTCCAGCAGAAGCTTACAAAATCTGGTCAATGTGTATGAGTGCCTAGGAATGGAATTGCAGGTAGGGAAACACTTCGAGGATGTTTCACACCTACTGTATTAATGCACCCGTAAAAAAAACCCGAACCTCTGCGTATGCTTTTGCTGATGCTGCAGACACCTGGGATGCACATTCGAAACTGAGCCAGCAGTGGTCACTGCACAGGCATTTGCTCATGGTCTGTGTCTGAGAGACCTGTGGTGCTGTTTTCTTGTAGGTACCTCTCTAAGGGGACCTCAAGAGCGCACATGCAAGCAGAACACTTTACTGCCTTCAGAACTGGCTCGTTAATTTAGTTCTACAGACCACTGCGTACCTCGCCTAGCACAGCTCGGCACCGTCTCTGCAAACATCTAAAGCATTATCTACTCCTGGTTCTTTAAGGCTAAAAATAACAACTATTCCAGACCTACAAGACGACAGCACCAAGAACAACCGGGATGTCACTGCCGTTCGCGGAGAGGCCGCTCACTCCCACAAGCACTAAAACCCTGGTACGAAAACGCCGTCAAAACCCTCGGCGCTCATGCACAGTTCATTTCCGGGCGTGGAAAACGCCCGTAAACCAGTTCAGTTTCGCGTTCCCAGACCCAGGTCAGGCTCCTCCAACCTGCCTGCCCACCAATTCCCAAACTTTCCACGAGCACCAAGAGACACCGTGGCCAGCCAAGCTCCGTCCCCAGCCAGGAGACAGCACGGGTAGCTCCATATGGAAAAAAAAACAGGAGCGGTCGTTCACGCGCCTCCAGCACTTCGCCCGGTTTCTCTTGCCCCCGTTCTGCAGCTCCTCCCGCTCCACCGCCCCCCGCTGCCGCAGCCGGCTGCTCCGCGGACACCGCCTCCCCAGCCCGCCTGTCTGACCGCCCCCGAGGCTATTTTTAAGCGGCCGGGCAGGTGGAGAGGCGGCAGAGCTGTCGGGTGTGCCGACTCGGCCCAGCTCAGCCCGGTCCAGCAGCGCCCAGGAGACACCGCCCAGGCCTCCTCCCTTGCGCGGGCGGCAGGGCGAGCCCGGCCAGGCAGGAAGGCACGCAGCGGCACGAGGGCAGGCAGGCGGCTCCCCCGCGGCGCGCCAGGCCCGTACCTCCCCAGATGCCCAGCTTCAGCTGCGAGCTGTCCAGATTCACCACGTAGTCGCCAAGGAAGCGGTTCAGGACGTCCACGACCAGGGACTCAAACACCATCCTGGCCCCCGGCCGCTGCCGCCCGGCAGCAGCGCCTCCACCCCGGCTCCGGCAGCGCTGCGCCGATCCGTCCCGCCCCGCAGCTCGAGGGGCCGGCCCGCGCTGCCCCGCCCCTCCCGGCTGAGGGCGAGGCGAGGAAGGGGCGCGGCTTGGCCGAGGCTACGGCAGCCGGTGCGGACTGCGCGGTTCCGTCTGCGGCAGGGCTTTGCTTGGCGGGGTCGCTCCGCACGCACGCTGGCTGCCCGCTCTTGTGAAGGTACGAGTTATCACAAAATGGGGCCAGTTGGAAGGGTCCACAGGGCCAAGCAAGCTCAAGCAGGGTCATCCCAGAGTAAATTACATAGCACTGCGACGGTGTTGTTCTTGAATATCGGCAGTGAGGGAGACTCAGCAACTTCTCTATGCAACCTCTCTGGGCAGTCTGTCACTGCACAGTAAAGAAGCTATTCCTCATGCTCAGGTGGAGCTTCCTGTACATCCGTTTGTGCCCATTGCCTCTTGTGCTATTGCTCGGCACTAGCGAGCAGAACCTGGATCCACCCTCTTGACACCCTCCCTTCAGATACTCACAGGCATTGATAAGGTCTTCTCTCAGTCAACTCTTCTCGAGGCCTAGCAGGCCAAACTCCCTCAACCTTCCCTCGTAAGAGAGGTACTGCAATCCCTTAATTATCCTTTTGGTTTCCACTGAACCTATTGGTTTGTCCAAGGAATTTAAATGTGGCATAGCCATAACAGTTTTTTGAGTTTTTTTCTCCCCCAGGCTAGGCAAATGTAGAAATTACTGCATCTCTTGAGCAGTTCAAAAAGAGATGAGCTATTTACTGGTATAATAGCTGAAATAAATTGAATGGAATTGATCTCTCCAAGAAGTTTGACTCCCAGGCTGTTTTCTGGCTTGGGTGTCAGCTGAATCACATGGAAATAACTGGGCCATGTTTGCCCTGAGTGGTTGTGCTGAGGACCTATGCTGTCACCAGGATTTTGAAGGAAACTTCCCGGTCTGACCATTCACAAGATTCCCTGACAGTCACACTCCCGATGCCGGAGTCTTTCGACTTTCACTGCTAGGACCGAAGGCCCTTCACAGCAGGTGGCTTCAGTGAGTCACTGAAGTGAGCCAGCCACTGGACTGCCTACACACCTCATGTTCTGTCAGTGTTGCTGAACCTTTGTATTTAATATAAAAAATTAAACCGTTGAGTGAAAAGGAATGAGAAAACTGCCAGATACTATACACCTTTTCATTCCTTTTTACAGAAATAACAATATTGCCTACCGTTTCTCACCTTTCCTTTCACTATGGGTTTTATAAGCCTACTAACCACAACTTTTGCAATACTTTGCATCCACCCAATATGTAGAATAAAATGTGGAAAGCAGTATCTTAATATTAAGAAATAAATTTTTATCAGGGATCATGTTGTTCTTTATTAACACAAGGAAGGGGAAAGAGTGGTACTGGAGAATGATAACAGGAGACAAAACATGCACTGTCTTATTAAAGCTTAGGTTCCTCTGAAGTTACTTCGTATTGTTTAGAGAAATTACAATCTCAGCCTTTCCAGTTCTTGAGTTTAGCATCTTTTTATATTGAAAAACAGCAGTAGTACAAAAAAAAATTGGACCAATAAAACAAAAATGTGATCAGCAGCTTGTGCATGCCAAATGTAACTTTCAGTGTATGTGTATTAGTGTCCATGCACTAATACATGTACATGAGAATATCTATGCAGCTGGCTTTCTATAAATTTCTTGCACAAAGCCAGACATATTTCTTACAAGCTATCTCTAGAGAAAAGGGTGAACACAAGGTTTTGTGTTCACTCAAATCGTGTTTCAATCACGTATCTTCCTATTTAGCTGTGGACAAGCTAGATGTTGAATCTGCTCCCATCCATTTAAAATTACAAAGTTGGGCTTTGGCATTATGCATCTTCAGAATTATCTTCTACCAGTTTTTCAAAGTAACTTTACTTTGTAAGTCTACAGCTCCTTAGGGTTTGGGTAAAATTTCTTTGTCTTGTTTAGATATTCTGGAGAAGGCATTCTGAAGTCAGGGGAGCAGGAATGTCCTAGATTAAGTATGATTTCTTTTGATCAAAGTAATACAATTTTTATTTCAGTATTGCAAAGAAAATTTAATGCTATGAGGGGTTTTTTGAATTCACAAAGTGTGGGTGAATCTTCCACAGCAATCAACTAGGCTTGAAGAACTCCAGCTGCTTACTGCTGATGAGCTGCTAGTCCTAGGATAGATGACTATGGACAAACATGTGTTTCCTACTAGGGGCTCTTACCTACTTCGAAATCAAGGCACAGGGTTCAGTCTTTTTCCCTTTCATTCCTCTTCATGTCCTGCAGCTCACTAGCAGGAGCTGTGCAATTTCAAGCCCAGGCTGGATCACTATCTGAGAAGTAAGCATCAAACAGTGGGCCATCTGTGAGTTATCCTTCTAGTCCCATGAACCAAAGTTTCTTCCTGGCATTTCCACAAAATTTGGGAACTCTGTCTACATACATGACACAATCAGAGCCAACATGACAATCAGAGCCACCTGGACAGCAGTTTTTCCCCTTGAGCTCTTGATCTGTATGTTCCTGCAGTCTCCACTGAAATCAATTAGTAATTACTCTGCTTTTCCTATTTTGATAACCAAAGCTTCTGAAGTGCTTAATGGCACTTCACACCTGACAAAGCTATTTAACATAGCTGGATGTTAGCAACCAAGTTTCTGGGTTCCCTGCTCATAGAATTTCTGCAGGCTGAGCCCAGTGGCCTCCAACTTCTCTGTGACAATGAGGGATTCCATTTCAGCTTTCTGCTGCCCTCTGTGTGAAGGCTGCTAAGACTTCTACTGAAGTGACTCAGCATCTCACAGGTCTGCCTGGATCGCAGATCATCTTCAGAGCAAGTGGTGTCCTCTGCTTCAGGATAATCACAAGCATCTTTCATTAGAATTCAGGAAAGTAAATTTGCTCATTTAATTTAAAAACAAACAAACAAACAAACAAAAAAAACCCTGAATCCATTTTAAAATATGTTTCTCCTTGGTTTTGCTCTCTTCAAAAAACTTTTGACACTAATTCCCGGTGTTTAATGAAGTTACATAAGTTTAGGCATACTGCCATGTTTCTATGCATTTTTCATGTTCGTAAATATGAGTGTTCTTATCCTTGTTTTTTCCATGTTGCAGATAGTGTTTTCAAAAAGATTAATTCAAAGAAGCATGAGATGCAGTGAATAGAGCAGGGTGTACTGTAAACCTCCTTAGTGTGTCCCCAAAAACTCAAAAGCCAAATCTTACAGGACTTTCAAAATTTTTGAACTATTTCTTGGAGAATTTTAGAATATAGCTGCAGCAAAACCACACACCGCAGAGGTGCCTTATTTCCAAATCTTTCAGTCACCTGTTTTTGAATCTCATTCAGAATCAGCTGAATCATGGTGGAATGTTTGCTCTGCTTACACACACTTTTTCTCAAGACAAGGTGTAATGTGTAAGTCGTACAATTCTTCAATTACACATGCAACAATATAGTTACTGCTGAAATGTGTAGTAATCTTAGTAAATGAGTTGCACTGAGCGTGAACTGCTTACAGATTTTGAAACTGAAAGACAAAAACAGATTTTTTTTTTACCTACTAATGGTGTGCAATAAAAACTCCAAGGTCTTCTTATCAATAAAACATTTCAGCTAAATTTTAAAGCCAGTTCTTGCAGTCAAGGAACAAACTAGAGAGTAATTATATTCTTCCTGTCATCATCAAAGGAGTGCATTCAGTGGTTTGGTAAAATAAAAACTTTTGAAGTCCAGTGGCCTTTTTAACACTATCACTGAAAAGACCCTGATCTTCAGGATTTGTTTAAAATTGTAGTCCAACATGGCAATAGACAAAACATGTCTCTCTAATAGATTTGGCATATTGGCAGATCTAGTCGATTAAAAAACTTATGAAGTACCATACTTAACATTATGAATACTGTCTTTATACTTCATTTACATATATATAATTTACACCAGATATCTCAATTTGCATTTCATTTTACATTTGGTAAATCATTGATAAGCACTGAAAAGCAATATGACTTAGAAAGAAAATCAGAATTGGAAATACTTTGTTGGCATGTGCAAAGTAGTACACGTGTGTCTTACCATCTGGAAATAGCATTGCAGAATAAATTTAAATTTGACACTGGGCATACTTTTTTTTATGTCCTTGCCTTTTTCTTTACTCATCAAAGTATGTATCAGTCAACACAAGTAAAGCCCTGATTTCAATCAAAACAAGTTTACTGTCAGAAATTATTGTTAATGGAAATATTTTATCTTGATGAAGGGCACCATCTTCCCTTTGAGCAGATATGAAGTAGATTACTTACATTTTTAGTAGGCATGGTTCTGCTTTATATTGAACAGAGGTATTAGAATGAAACCCATCAACTGTTCCCAGAAGTTTTAATGGAGTCCTCCCTTCTTCTCATTCTTAACTCTTGTTTATACTATTTCTTTACATTTTGGTGAATATATAGTCACTATCTTGGCAGCAGATATCTCAGTATAGTACCAGACATAATCTTGGGACAGGGACATGTGTTAGTCCAAAGAGAGTGATTTCACCACAGTTGCTGATTCAACAGCAGGACGTTTCTTTATCTCACTTGGTTTTCAGCTGCTGTGTAGCTTATCAGCTAGAAAGTACCACCAAGTTCCTCCCTTTTCTGCAAGGGTGTAACAAAGCCTGGTCATGGTGTCCCACTCCACCCTTCCTTTAGCTCTTCTGAGATGGTATTGTGTGTGACAGGTCAGATATGCTGGCCACATTCCATCCAGGGAGTAGCAACTGTGTTTTCCCCTCTGCTTTCCATACCATTATCTTTTTACACTGTCATCTTCAAACGCAAGCAGTATTCATGGATTTTGCAGTTTATCTATCCTTCTCAGAGTAGGCATTTATCCTGGGTTTACAAGTGATGGAAGGAGAGATTTTTTTGAGGTAATTATGTAGAATTGTTGTAAATTAAGAGCCTGCAAAAGGGGAGAAAAAATTTGAATGAAGACTGAGATAATTTGGAGAGGTCCTATAGACATATAGTTGGGTTTTTTTAAAAAAACATTAATACAAAAGAAAGCCATGCTGATGTACAATTCCAAACATATAATCTGTGGTTTCAGACGGGCAAAATCTTTTGACACTTCTTTAATAATAGCAGTAATTTTTTTCCATCAAATTAGTTTAAAGGATTTACAGTTTTATATATATATATAATGAAAAACTGTTAGCCCACCCAAAAACTTCACAGATAAAGGATCCCTTCTTTGCTTTATATTTTTGAGACGTACTGTCTCCAACCTTAGTGCTTGTTTCACTGCTTTTAAAGGTTTTTGCTGAAGCCTATCAAAGCATCTTTTACTCTTTCTAAGTGTGCAGTTTCACTGAAACCCTAGTGTTAGCATATAAACAAAAAAGTCAGAGTTAACAGTGAACAGGGAATGAGTGAAATGACTACCCAGTTTGAACACACATAGTACAACAATTGCTATTAAAGCACTTGAAATGTTGAGACCTTTCATCCTGTGAATTTTAGACCCATATCAAACCTATTCCTACTTTATTTCTCACAGGATTTTGAGAACTCTATCCTGATCCTTACTTTTCCATTGTAGATAAAATATGGGGAAAGAACAACTCAAAGTTCCAACTGAAAAAAAAGAAACATAGAAAAGTAGGCAGCAAGTTTAGGAGGTCGCCTTAAAAGTGGCAGTTCCCTGTACCATTACACATACTCTTAAACAGTCAAGTTTTGCAGTAGCATTTGTTTTACTATCTGTTTTTGGAAGAGCAGCATTAGTGTCGTTCCAAGTGATTCTGTTATTAGCAAAGTAAACAGATGTGTTGCCACTTTTTCCAGTAGAAATGGCATCAGATCCCCAATAGGGCAACTCTAAATACTAAAAATTCAAGTAATCTGTATTTGACATGGCAAATTTGCTCAGGAGAATGTGTAAATAAAATTATTCAGAGGATACAGATACTATTGACAGAACTGCTCAGGGCACAGTACCTGATATTTTGCATGACACAGACCTCTTTTTGACACAAAGGGCAGATATATGTTATTTCCTTAGTTTTATTAAATCAATTCACAAAACTCATTGATCATCCTGATATTTTAATTTTTTTTATTTTAACACAGCTCTGTGAATTCAACCCCAGTGTACATTCCCACTGTGCTACGCAGACAAATATCCACAACATGCTGCATATCCTGTTCAACATGTGGAACTTTGCCTGTATTCGTACATGATATATAATTATTGAACATCTTATTTGTGTTTTAATTAAACACTAAGCACTGATCTTCAATGAAGCTGGCACTTCTGTACTGCATTCCCACTTCTGTTGTGCTACTGAACCTTGGTCAGGTGATGTCATTGTGCTAATGCAGCTGCACAATGGTAATGCTCAAGGTTGGTAGCAGCAGTAATAGTCAAATAGTAGTCTGAATGCTAGATTTAATCTGTAAGACTCTTGAATCTGCTAAATGCATGCCTCAGTGGGGGAAAATAGTAAGGGAGACGAGAGAAAGTACGTGTGTGATGTCAGATCTGAAGGTCAGCTTATGGCTAAATATTTTTTCACTTGTTTCAGTTGACCAGCCATCAAGGTTTAATCCCAGCTAGCAAGTAAGTACCACATGCCTGCTCACTCACTTCCCTGCAACAGGATGAAGGAGAGAATCACAAATGAGAAAACTCATGAGCTGAGGTAAAGACTGTTTCATAGATAAAGCACAAACCACGCACACAAACAAAATAAAACAAGAAATTCATTCATCACTACCCATGGACAGACTGATATTCAGCCACCTCCAGGAAGGCAGGGCTCCATCACACATAAAAGTGATGTGGGAAGACAAATTATATTACTCTGAAAGTCCCCCCTTCTTCCTTCTTCCCCAACAGCATATGGACTGGAATATCCCTTTGGTCAGTTGGGTTCAGTTATTTTGGCTGAGTCCTCTCCCAGCTCCTTGTACATCACCAACCCACTCATTGGTGGGGAGCTGTGAGGGGCAGAAAAGGTCTTCACAATGTGTAAGCCCTGCTTGGAAGTAAACATCACTGAGTTTCCAATCACAATGTTTCCAGCACAAATCCAAAACATAACCTTACACTAGCTACTGTGAATAAAGTTACCTCAGCCAAAACCAGCACACTAAACCAGAAGTATGACCTTTTGTCATGAAGTGTGCATTGCTAGGATTGTTTTGCAGAAAAGGGAGAGAGAGTGGCAAAGCTCAAATGCTAGTGAGAAGTCTTAACCATAATGGGGACTCTGAATAGTGAAGTTGGCATTTGGCTTTTACACACAAGATTGCAGGAGTCAGAACGAGTGAGCAGTTTTGCTGGTTTTGTGAAGGACACTTGGAGTGAGAGAGCTCTCCCTGTTAAGTGATGGAGGTGGCACCATCTGGTGGCTGTATGGAGTTTTCTGTATTGTTTCCAACACACATAGTGTTGGATTGATGGGCTCAAGCATTTTATGATAGTTTATATTCAAAAAATATAATATTACAGTTAATATTAATAATTTTAAATTATTTTATGTCCCTTTTTAAATGACATGCACATGGAAAATGTGAATTCTCACAACGTGGAGGTGGTTGCATTTGGAGTTGGCCTTGGATAGTTGCAGTGGAATTGGTATTTTGAAAGCACCCTTGGCAGCACAGCAATCATCTAGCATTGAATGGGTGTCGTCTGTATGGAATTAGATAAAGACTATGTTATTTTCCTATGTTGTATATTCTTAGGTACCACAAGAAAGGAGAAGACAGAACTGATTGCAAATACGTTCTTGCATGTTTATCTGTGTCTACAGGATAAGTAAGACAATGTAGATACTAAAAATAATTTCTAGAAGTCCTAGGGACTAATGCCACATTTGTGTCCCTTTTGAAAAGTCATTGATATTGTAGTCTTTTGAGAGTCTCTGAAGACAAGCCCTTGCAAAACAGTTCTTCAAAGTAACATCTGAATGTGAACCATGATTACCTCTGCTGAAATGGGGTGTTAACTTAGTCATCTCCACTCAGTCCAGAGGAACAGGAGCTATCATTGCTATGCCTTGCTTCTTCGTCTTTCTCTACTGCTACTCACTCTGTGGATCTAAATGAAGATACTTGGACTGCATGGCTCAAATGGCAAATATGAATCCCGTAGTTCCTCTGGATGAACTTTTCCATGAAAAAAGGATGTATATGCACTTCTACTCCAATGGTCCTTCAGAGAGACCTCAACAAATTAAAGGGCTGGACAATCACCAGCCATATGAAGTTCAACAAGGAAAAGGGCTTGATTCTGCACCTTCGATGGGGCAACCCTGGACAGACAAACTGGGGAATGAGACAGCAGCCCTGCAGAAAGGATCCGGGGTGGGGGGGGTCATCTGACAGAAAGCTGAACCTGAGCCAGCAGTGCCCTGGAGCCAGGAGGGCCAGCCATGCCCTGGGGGCATCAGGCACAGCATCACAGCCAGGCAAGGGAGGGGATTGTCCTGCTGTGCTCTGAGCTGGGGCAGCCTCACCTCAAGTGCTGAGGGCTGGTAGCATTGCAATATGCAAAAGACATTAAACTATTAGAGAACGTCCAAAGAAGGACCAAAGGATGGTGAAAAGCCTTGAATGGAAGCCATGTGTGGAGTAGCTGAAGTCATTTGGACTGTTTAGCCTGGAGGAGACTGAGGACAGACCTCATTGTAATCTGCAACTTCCCCATGACGGGAAGAGGAGGGGCAGACACTAATCTCCTCTCTCTGTGACAGGACTCAAGGAAATGGCATGAAGCTGAATCGGGAGGGTTTAGGCTGGATATTAGTAAAAGGTTCTTGACCCAGAGGGAACAGACTCCCCAGAGAAGTGGTTACAGCACCTAGCCTCCCTGTGTCAAGAAGTGCTTGTACAATGCTCTCGGGCACATGCTGTGATTCTTGGGGTGTCCTGCATAGGACCAGAAGCTGGACTTGATAATCCTGATGGATGCCTTCCAACCCAACATATTCTGTGGTTCTGTGATTCTCCGATTCTGAGTCAGCTGGCTTAAAACTCTTTCATAAAATTGTCACCCAGATTTTTTATGAATCTTCTGGCCTAGATGGTACCATCTGTGTGATACTCCCAGTTGATTTCTGGCGAGTTGAGGTCCGCCATAAGGATAAGGGCAGTTGACTTGGAAGTGTCCTTTTGTTCCTCAAAGAGTAATTTGTCAGCATTATCATGCTGGCTGGGAGATCTGTAGCAGACTGCCACAATGATATCCACATTATTTTTTAATTCCTTGATTCTTACCCCGTGTCTCTCAGCTGTGCCATTGCCAGTTGTAAGCTTCATACATTCTATTATTGTCATTACATAAAATGCCATCTCCAAGCCTCTTCTGTCCTGCCTGTAACCATCCAATAGGACACTCTTATCCCACCATAAAAGTGATTTATTGAAAATATTATTTTCAAATTGAACAGGGTAGGTTTGAAGTGGTCATCATGCTAAGGAAAATTATGTGGTATGTTATGCATGCATTTTGGATTACCAAACTATTAACTTGGTTGTATGTGCACATTAATTAATCTATTTTCCTAGAAATAAAGATCCTAGTCCATTTGCAGATCTAGCTCATTTATAATTAGCTGGCAGGCCCTTGTGTCATTGTTTTGTACTTCTATGTCTTCTGATGTTTGAACCTCAGAATTTAGGGTCTTGTGTCCCATTTCACTCCCCTGCTCAATTCTAGTTGATCTGGGCCTTGGAAGCTGTTTAAGAATTCTTCAAATTTCCCCTTTCACTTCTCTTAGTACTACATTAAGGTTGATCTTCAGTGTCCAAAAGCATACTGTGCTCTGAGTGTCAAAAGGGCTTAAGCCCAAAATGTTTTACTTTGTTTTGGTGTTTTTGTGGCTAAATCTAGTTTTATACAAATTTAAATTACCAGTACATTTAATATATTAGAAAGACTATACATATGTATCATAAATAGCATTATATAAAAAAGCATATCTGTCACTGAAAACTTACCAAATGTATTATTTTTAGCACCTGTGCAACATAATTGCATAATCAATATTTTTCCCTAATTCCTTTTTTGTTATTGTCAAAACTTCGTGTATGTTTTTTTGTAAAGTTGTACCTGTGAGATATGAGCATTTTTATGAAATTGGAAAGTAGAGAAGTGGCATTTAATTTTGTGCTTTTACCAAAGAAGTGTTTGGGTCTGAAGAGAAGTACTTTTTGTAGATTTTTAGGAAACCAGAAGATGGCAGCAAGTGTTGATTAGAATTTTCACTGAACCGCTTCACACCTTCAGAGCAAATCAATATCCTTTGTAATGCAAGCATTTGCTTTGAATGTGAAGTGTAACAGAAAAGAGCTAATTTACATTTGTATCAGTACCATTATTCTTGCACAGGGAAGTAAGAGGGCTAATCCATTTCAAACAGATTTATCCATTTGAAAAGATTAATGCTGTGGGGGCCTGTCAGTGTGCATATACCAAAGAAATAATGCAATGATCTGTTGAACACATAAATACAAAACTGCATGTATAGTGACTTTTTTCTTTTCGTACTGCCATCTCTGGAGCTTTCTGCAGCACGTGTTTGCAAGATAGATGCTGTTTCTGAATAGGCATATCAATGATGGAAAGTATTAATGGTGATGGAAGATAACCTTTTATGTTGATTTCAGGATAGTTCAGAATGAGGATAGCGCTTCCATGGATCTTGGTGGGAACACTTAGTGTGTCAGCCTGTTTCTAGTTTGGCAAGGTAGGTAGGATTGAACCAGCAGATATAGACACAAGAGGTTTAATGTTTTCTGTCTGGATTTTAATTTGAGCACTGTATATAATGTTAGCTTGTGGAAAGATAGGAAAAAATACAAACTATACTCTCTGCACAATTTAATTAGAGTAGCACTCTTGGCCAGAGCAGCTCATTGGAATAATTTAAAATCCTTTCTAGAAATTACTTACTGGGCCACACATTAAGGCAAGCTTTGAGTAGATAGCTCAACAGATCTTGGTAAAGTTCAGAAGAGAAAAATGCTTCCGACTTAATATAAATTACCGTGGATCACAGAGGAGCCAGGAGAAAAATAATAAGAATTTCATCATCAAATAGTAGTTCTGTCATATAAGCATCCTTCAGAGTGTTTAAATTTAATGAATTGCAATAGAACTATTTTGATGTAAGGTTTAAGTATCATCAAAAGTGTCCTGGAAGCCACTTTCAGATTGAAAAACCTGCTGTATATCTTGTGTAATCTGGGCCTTTGTAAATGTGAAGAATCTTAATCTATTTATTTTCTCCTCAGACTAACCCCCTATAACTTTGATTATGTCTATTGTCTTAATTTTGTTTTTCCACTTTACCTGTTCAAGATACAGGTGAGACATGAGTGAATAGTGGTGTATTGATGTTTATTCAGTGATTTAGTGATGTTGCCTGATATTCTTTTCCTATTACATCATGACATTTGACTTGCTTTTCTGTATCTGCTGGTAGTCCAACAGGCATACAATAAGGGAAAGAAATGAAAGTAAAATGCAACAGTTGAACTGATAACAGTACATTTTTGTACGTTGCAACATCATTGGAAATTATGTTCAGGAATTCATTTCACTTCTAAATAGAAGTTGTGAAACCTTTTATTATTTTTCCTTTGTCCAATGGGTAGAGTAGTGGGGGGAAAAATAGACAAAACTTGTGAACTCCAAGATAAACTTAAGTGGCTATACTAAAATTGAAGGAATAAGAAGAAAAAAGACCATATTTGTTGGATAGATGTCTGTAAGAAAGATTCTGTGTTACACTCATCAGGGGAATGTTGGTAAGAATTTTTGAGAGGTCTGAATGCTATCCAACTGGTAGAAAAACAGTTTTGAAAAATAGTGGTTTGAAAAGTGTAAATATTCAAGTGTCTTATATGACAGTATCACCCATCAATATTAAAAGATGGAGAAAGAATAAGGATTATTATACTAGTTATAAAGTATAGGTCGTGCTGAAAATTATGGTATGGTATGATTTATTTCCGAAATTAAATGCAATAGAGGAAGTACCACAACCTTTTAAATTGGTCCTTCAAGACCTTTCTGGGTTAGAGACAAGTTATCAGATTTAGACAGGAAGTAATTATATATTTTTTCTGCTAATTAAGTGGTTTGATCAATTGAATCAATTGGTTTGATTCTCTAGTTCACTGTGTGATTGGTGAAACTGTGAGAAACTTCTCTCGCATCCTAATATAACATATAACATTGCTGTAACAATGATTCTGAAATAAATCCATTACCCCCAGTAAATATGCAGGTCTAAGAAAGTGTTCTTTGACATGTTGTCACCAGCACTGTTTTTGGCAACATGGACAGGGGATCAAGTGCACCCTCAGCAAGTTTCTCGACAACACCTAGCTATGTGGTATAGTTGACATATTAAAGGGAAGGGATGCCATTCAAAGGGATTGTGACAGGCTTCAGAGATGGGCCCATGCAAATCTCGTGAAGTTCAACAAAGTGCAAGGTCTTCCAAGTGAGTTGGTGCAATCCCAAGCATGAGTACAGTCTGAGTGGGAAATGGATTGAGGGCAGCCCTGAGAAGGACTTGGGAGTGTTGTGGACTAAAAATTCATAGCGCAGAAAGCACAGAAAGAAAGCAAAATTGATTCCTGGGCTGCATCAAAGGCAACATGGGCAGCAGGATGAAGGAGGGGAGTCTGTCCCGCTGTCTGCTCTGCTGAAACACCACCTGCAGTGCTGCATTCTGATTGGTGGTCACCAACTCAAGAAAGACACAAAATCTGCTGGAATAAGTCCAGGGGAGAACCATTACATTGATCTCAGGGCTGGAACACCTCTCCCATGACCACAAGACGAGAGAGATGGGGTTGTTCAGTCTGGCAAAGAGAAGACTCCAGGGAGACTACAGTACCTGAAGAGAACCTGCAAGAAAGCAGTAGAGAGATTCTTTACAGGGGCGTGTAATAGTAGGACAAGAGGAAATTGCTTTGAGCTAAAGGAGGTTTATGTTAGACACTGGAAGAAGTTTTTTACTGTAAGGGTGATGAGGCATTGGAACAGGTTGTGCAGAAAAGCTGTGAATTCCCAATCCCTGGCAGTAATCAGAGCCAGATAGAGTGGGGCTCTGAGCAACCCGATCTGGTGAAAAGGGTCAATTTCTTTGAAGCATACTTCTTGTACCACAGTGGGTTCACAAAATCCATTCATTCACTTGAGATATTTTCTAGTGCTGTTCAATAAACAGGTGGAACAAGAGATAGCTAATTGAGAATGAGTGTCAAGTAGCATCAAGATTCCTAGTTCAAAAAGTCGATAGCTCTTTGTGTGATTACATTTGTCTCTTTACAGCTGATATGGTTTCTGGTCTCCCTCTTTATAAATCTTTAAAATAAGAACATGTATTACTCAACAAATAACACATCTACACTAGCTGTGTTGTATTTGCTTCTGAGCAACTACAAAATTGCAGAAATGAAAACAAGTTAGACCTTGATTTTGAAGGCATATTATTTCTAATAAGGAAAAACCCTCACCCACATAATAAATTCAAATCAGTGAAGCATGAGAACATCTCCATTGATTTCTTAACTATATGAATGATAAATTCTGATGTCTAGTAATGTTTCATTGTTCTGTCTCTTCCATTTTTGGTTTGCCTTATCAATCATTACCATTATTACTCTCTAACACAATTTTTCCTATTCCCATTCAAATTAATTTCTTAGTACACAGTGGAATATAAAGCCCCTGGAGAGTGATTCACTTTTCTAGTATCACAATTGCTTTTTGGATTACTTAATCGGTAGGACAATGATATAAGCAAATGCACCACAGCTTCTGTTGTTATCCAAGACATATTCACAGAAAATGGGTTTTACCACCTGAGAATATGATACATTTGAAAATAAATTTTAAAAATATTTTAAGATGCAGATGTCCCATTAGATGTATGCCAGTGGCATTGAAACACATTTATCATCTCTAGCTGCACTACTATAGAAAAGACTATAAAAGATTTTTGTCTTCTCAGAGTGTAAAGAAGTGCCAAAAACCTAGTAGGCCCCTTTGGGTAATATTAAACTCTTCTGTATTTTCTTGATACCAAGTTAATCTCAGTGAAGAGGTATATTTTAAGAAACAATACTATTATATTTACATTCACATTTTTTGTGCTTTTTTCGCAGCCTGCCAATTGCAAGAAGAACCCCAAGTCTGCAGCCCATATGTGTTTTAAAGCCTAGTGTTATTTTTTCATCTCTTTAATAACATATATTTTTCATTTTAAATGCATTTCAGTTGCCCACGTCCCAACAAAACTTTGTTGCAAACCATTAGTCATTTACACTAACTGTACAAAAATTCATATCCTCACACAGCTGCTGACTGCCTAAGATTTTCCTTCATTCTCTTAGTATCTTCTTCAAGTATCTTTTTTCATTTATCTTGCTGGAATTCTTTCCTAAATATTCAAAGTTTCAAAAGCATGAGTGAAGTTCTGTTTTTTAGTCTAAGAATTTATTTGCAGTTTCAGTGTTGGTGTCACCTGCTAGGCAGCAGAGTAGTATATTAGTGCATAGCTTGCAAATTGCAGTAAGTTATCTTCAGATAGATGTGAGACCAAATGAAAAACAATGTTATTAATCCTCTTGCTTTTAAAAGCAAAATTCTTTTCACTGTTTTATTTAAATAATTTCCATGTATTTTTAATGAGGAAACAAATTTTGAAGTTCCACGTATTCATTTTGTAGAAGGATCATGCTGTGGTCAGACTACTGAATGACAGAGAAGTTACGCTGATAGGAATATCATGATGAAAATAGGTGAGGGCCTGATTATTTTCAATTTCCTTCTTTTTCACATCGCTTTTATTTCTCAGACTTGTCAGCACTGGTATCCCAGCATTGTAAGGCATTTGCAGGTTGTTTAATTACAAAAAATTGATAGTATGAAATAGTTGGCATTTGCTAGGTCCCTAAGGTGCCTTTGTTAGATCCTTTGTAATAATGTTTTACCCCTATTCTCTGTTTATGTGCATTTTGGCAGTTCCTGCAGTCATTTTGCTCACAAAATAGTTTTGTTTTGTTCTGTATTCAGTTAGGACCTCTAATTAATGAACTTGGAAGCAATTGGTGCTGAAATACATTTGCTGGCATGGCAGAACATGAAGACAAACCCCTATCTTCCTTCTGTGACAAGAGTCATTTTGCAGACATAACCCTTGCACAAATTAATTCTGAAATTGGCAATATGAGCCCACAATTGTCAAGGAGCAATTTTTGGAACTTCATGGGAAGGAAAAAATCAGCGTATGGTGGGTTGACCACATGACTGCCCACCCCATGAAGGATCTCTATAATTTGCCTTCCCCAACTTCACAGAGGGAGAAAAATACAATGAAAGGATCATAGGATGAGATAAGAGGAAGAGATCACTCACCAATTACTGTCATAGGCAAAACAGACTCAGTTTGGGGAAGTCACTTTATTACCAAACACAGCAGAATAGGGTAGGGTAATTAATGGGAAATAAAACCAACTCTTAAAACACCTTCCATCAGCCAACACTTCCTTCTTCACAGGCTCAACTTCATTCCTGATTTGCACTACCTTCACCCTCCTAGTGTCACAGGGCAACAAGGAATGAGGGTTGTGGACTTTCTGTGCATGCTCATCACATGCTGTTTCTGCTGCTCCTTCCTTCTCACTCTCTTACCTTGCTCCAGTATGGGGTTCTTCCCATGGCAGTCAGTCCTCCATGACCTACTCCAGCATGGATCCTTCTTCCCGTGGGTTGATGTTCTTCACAAACTGCTCCAGCATGTGTCCCTTCAATGTGGTGCAGCCCTTCAGGAACACTCCATCCTCCAGCATGCAGGGACACAAGTCTTGCCAGAAAATCTGCTCCAGTGTGGGCTCCTGTCTCCGTGAGGCCACAGGTCCTGCCAGGAGCCTGTTCAAGTGCAAGCTTCCCGTGGGGTCACAACCTCCTTTGTGTGTCCACCTGCTCCATCATGGGGTCCTTCCATAGATTGCAGGGGGGATCTCTGCTCCTCCTCAGACCTCCACGGACTGCAGGGGCACAGTTCTCTCACCTTGGTCTTCATCAGGGGACGACCTTTGTCAAGCTTCAGGGGAATCCTGCACTGGTGCCTGAAGTCTGTCCTTCCCTTTCTTCTCCACTGACTTTGGTGTCTTTGGGGCAGTTTCTCTCACATGTGCTCACTCTTCTCTTTTGGCTGCTTTCTGTGTAGCAGATTTTTTTTCCTCCCTTCTTAAATAAGTCATTTCAAAGGTACTAGCACCATCAGTGATGGGCTCTGCCTTGACTTGTGACAGGTCCACCTTGTAGCTGGCATTGGCTCAGTCAGACATGGAAGAACATTCTAGTGCTTTCACTCATGCCTTTAGTCACCCTGCTGTCAAAACCTTGTCATGCAAACCCAATAAACAGTATTAAAAATATCTTTGGCACCGTTAGATTAAAATATGTCTGAGTCATGTTTTAGGAATACATAACTCTGGGGATTTCAAGTACTGCTACATGTCAATAAATTATAAATATATGCAAATAAATGTTTAGATGTTTGGAGTTTTATTTCAGCATGGGTTTGTTTTTTTATCTTTGTATATAAAATACGTATTTATCAAATAAGATAGTATATATTTTATAATTTTTAAACAATAATAATCATATATATGTGTAATGGATACAGCACAAGTCATTTTTGAAATAGCAACTGCTATTCATATATGAATCTAACAATGCTTGAATGGAAACTTTGGAAATTTGCCATGTATATTTGCTAATTCCAAGTTGAACATTCACAGAACCACGTGAATAAGTAACACTCAATTACAGCATTAATGACATTAATTCACCATAGCAATTTGAACAACTTTCAGATTTGTTTTACAAAGGGAGAGAGTGAGTCAAAACTGAAGAAGACTTTAGCTGTTAAAAGTTGTTTGAAGCCCATTGAGCATGAACCAGACTACTGAATAATGCAGACAAGATAATGAACTGGAGACAAATGAGCCTAAGCCAGCCCCTGCTGTGTGCCAGGAGAATATGTTTATTCGGTAGATTTATTATCTTAACATCTTCTTGCAGTGACCTGCAATTTAGAGAAAAAACACAAAATATTTATAATCTGTGTGTTTTTACTTGTAACTGCAGAACAGTGTTACTTTTTATCTGGGGCAGATGTGAGTAGTTGTCTGTTAAAGATGGTAGAATAAGTTTGCTAGATTCTTCTTTCAGGTATATGAAAGTAATTAAGAATTTGAGTAGGAATCCCAGTTAAATATGTTCTTGGACAAGCAGTTAAGACCGATAATTTATCTTCAGGGCAACAAACCCAGTAATTTCTGCAAAGGTTGTGCTTTGAAATAGTCTTCCTTTCACAGAAAACCTGGCTTTATAAAAATTGCTACTGTTATTTGTTTCGTATGCTACTATTCTTAAAAAGAAGTGCAGGAAGAAGTTGCTTAATACAGGACATAAGGATTTTCATACAGAATTATCATGTAACCCTATTCTTGAATTCTTAAAGTATTAATGTAACTGGCTGCATTAAGGTTCATTCATCAGAGTATGTGCTGGGTAGAAACTCCTTCACTTTACTGTTCAAAAGTAGAGTGTAATTAATAGTATTTTTTATTTTTTAATCAATTTTTACTCAGTGATACATTATTTGGAAAATGAAATATTGAATTTTAAACATATAATTGCTTATATATATTTATCTAGTTATGAAGCATTGAAAAGCATAAGGGCATTTCAGATTCAAATGTCAGTTCCATATATTTTTCGTTTAACTCCATGAACTGCTTTATAGTATTTTCCACTCTCAGGCTGCTCCTAGGTGTACATCATCTTCCTCTTCAGTTCTCAAAAATACATCCTTCCCAGCAGTGGGACTTTTGGCCAAACAAAAAAAAATGCAGTTAGACCTTTTACTAATTAATGGTTCGTCAACAAGAGAGCTGGTAATGAATGTCTTGAATGGGTCCAGGAGATAAGTTTTCTTCACATTCCACTGTACACTAGAATCGTATTTCCATGAGTTTATGAGATTAACCCTAGGATTTTATATCGTCAGAGAAAATCTGTTAGCACAACATCTTATTTTTTGAGAACATCATTTAAATTACACAGTTTTGCAATTAAATCCTTAATTCTTCTTTCCTAGCCTTAGACACAGAAATTGTAAACAAAAGACATGCAAGGATTGCAATAATATCATGGTTTTGCTAAAAGTTTTTTCTGCTGCAAGTGCTAAAAGAAGCACTAAAAAGAGTTACATAATTTCTTCATTACCCTTTCAATATCCAGTGAAACCTGAAATACTTCTGCAATGAGGTGACTACCTTGGTAGATAAAGGGAGAACAGTGAAAGATTATTTACATCAACTTTAGAAAGACATTTGACACTATCTCTTGTAGCATCCTCATAAACGAGCTGGCAAAGTACTGGCTAGCGAAGTGGACAGTGAGACTGATTGGAAACAGGGTGAGTGACCAGGCCCAAAATATTGTGATCACTAGTGGTTTACACAGTGGAAAATACTGGAGCCAGCACTGTTTCACATGTCATCCATGGCCTGGACATGGATGCACCCTCGGCAAGTTTGCAGAGGAAGCAAAACTGGGACAGTTACCATAAACATCAGAGGGACTTTGTCATGCTGGAGAATTGGGCTGGGAATAATCTCATGATGTGCTAAAGAGTGTAAGAGAAAGATTTACCTCTCGAGAGAAATGCACCAGGATATTCTGTGGGATGTTCAGCTGCAGAGTATCTTTGCAGAGAAAGACCTGAGGGACAGTGGACACTGAGTTGAAGATCATCAAACAGCCTCTGGAGCTGCAATATGCCTGCTGTTTTCAGCAGATTGAGTGAAGTGGTCCTTCCTTTCTGGCCAGCACGGGTGAGGTATATCTGGAGTTCTGGGTGCAGTTCTGGTCCTGGGCTCCCTAGTAAAGAAGATACAAACATACTGGAGTAAGCCTGGTGCAGGGTCTAGAAGGTAATAAAGGAACTGGAGCATCTTTCATGTGAGGAGAGACTGAGAGAGCTAGAACTGAACAGCCTGGTGAGATTGGCTCAGGGAGATCTTAAGCACGTGTGTAAATTACATATAGGAGAGAATGAAAAAGAGGGAGCTAGGCTCCTTTTACTGCTGCCCACTGACAAAACAAAATACTATAGGCACAAATTAAAAAACGTAAGATTTCTTCTGAATATAAAAATATTTTTATATTATGAGGATGGCCAAACACCAGCAGAATTTGCCCTGAGAGGATGTGGAGTTTTCTTCTCTGAAGATGTTCAAAATCCAGCTGGCCTCAGTCCTGGACAACAAGCTCTTGGTAGCACTAGTTGAGCAGTAGGTTTCAAGAGACGATCTGAAAAAGTCCTACTCTGCCTTAATGCTTCTTTGATTCTGGTAGTTTTTGGGAAAGGCTAGAACACTATACTTTTTTCCTTGCTTACATGCAGTGTGTGTGCTATTATTTTTTTGGAATAATAAATTCTCCGGGAAGTGGTCATATTGCTATTTATGAGGGCCTGGTTTGGTGGTAGGAAGGAGGGAAGAGGAGAACAAGGAAACGGAAGATGTCTTTATAGTTCATTCTTTGTTTATTCTGCACAGGGCCATCACCAGTTTTTATCAATATGACACACATTTCAGTTAATTAATGGTATTCAACAAGTTCCTATGAGCCTGCACATACTGAACCATTAATAAATTTTAATATCTGAATGAAAAAGTGTTATTTTATCTGTCACTTAACATGTATTCATAAATAATCATGCATACAAACATATTAAATCATAGAGAACAGTAATGAGTAATTTTCAAGTCCTGGCAACCAGCAGGATTCAATTGGAATATACTGTTTGGCCTACTTGGCCTTATTAAAACTTTCAAAGAAGGGGCAGCATGTCCTTTTTAATCTGTTTCTCAATGAACAGTAGTAAATAAATGAACATGAGATTGGTGGGTATGACAAATTAATATGCACACTGACAACTTATAAACACAGCATTGCTTAGGGAATTACTATATGAATATATACAAGCAATTACATGTTTTAAATTATTTATTTCATTTTCCAAATAATATACCACCAAAGTGGAAATTGATAAAAAAAGAGAATACAAATACAATATTATATCAACTTTTTACTGAACTTATTAAGTGGAGGGCATCTTAATGAGGAAATTAATGAATGAAGCAGTTCATTATGGCTAAGCATTCTTTGTTGTCGTTAAGAATTTGCTGGCATGGACCTGTTATAGTCAGTTTAATTATGATTAATATCTTATCTTGAATTCCGTCTCCATTCAGATCTAAGATACAAATGCAAACTCTATTACATGATCAAAGTTCATAAAATAGGGTAAGCCGCTGATGACCTTATATTTTATTCATTTTCACATTCATATTTATCAGTTTTATAAGAACTAATGTCAATCTTTCAATAGTTTTTTAAAATGCAGTTATTCATGGCATGTTATACAATCTCTTGTTCTTCTTAGAAGCAGGATCCCATGTTTAAGCTTTACTACCCCTTTTGAAATGCAGTAAGTACTATTTATTATCAATTTAAATAAAGATAATCTAATCTAAGATGTACTCCAAGTAAGACTTACTACTGTCCAATTTAAATTGATTTTATTTAGCCAAAGACTCATAAACATCAGTGCAAATTGTACTTCAATCAAGGTTTAATCTGTCAGTTCTGTGGGGCTTTTTTCCGTGTGTGTGTGTGTGTGTCTATGAGTGTGTGTGTGCGTCAATGAATTAATGAATGGGGAGTAGTTTTTAATTAGTTTGTGTTACTAAGGGCCTGTAAGTAATAACAGTCCCACAATTTCCAGTACTTTACCATATACGGAATCAACAAAGTCTCGTCCACTGAGGAGCTAATAGTTCAATCTAAAATAGTTCCCATGCTGTCTTTGGCTGTGTGGTACTTGTTATATTAATACTAGCATTTTATTCTCTAATTTCCTTCACAAAATACCTTAAAAAATTGTGTAGTCAGACTCTCCATCTGTAATTCCTCTTCACTTCAAACCTCCACCTTTCCAGGGAATTATATGTCTCAAAAGAATGAAATTTATTTGGCTTTCATTAAACATGAAACTGAAAGAACTGGATGGTTTTTGATAACTGAAAGAAAAATTAAGTCCACATATGAGTCTAGAGAACGTAGGAAGCAAATCTGTAGTGTTCCAGCTTCAGTGCTTCCATTGCTCACACAAAACTTTGTTCTCTCTTACAGAGTTTCAAAACAAATTGTTTTGCCATTCCTACAAAAATCAACATATGGGATGATTTGAAAACAAAAACACGAAAATTTTTTACCAAGTTCTCATATATATTAATATAAGGCAACAGTAACATGAAGATAAAAATGCAGTCTTCTGGAGCCTTTATAAGAGCAAGACTCTAAGGAGAATTGGCATCTGCAACTTTTTTATGTAACTTGTAATAATTCTTAAGATGTTATCAAAATGAAAATAGTGAATTGATACTGTACATTCTCTTTAACTAGAATGTCCTTTTCATATCAGTATTTCAGAATAGGGACTTGACCTATCCAGTTGAAAATTACCTAAATTAACCTATCTACCTACCTGCATTGGGAAAATTTTCATAGTCACATGAATTTGTGGTGTGCTTTATTGGTTTTGTGATGTGCTCTTCAACATCAAAATGTTGTGAGTTCATTTCAACTTGTCTCAGCTGTGTTTGGGACCAAAATCTGCTGAAGTCCTTTAAATCATTCTCTACTGTGTGTTTTTTTCCTAAAAGTGAAGAATTTCAATTTTCCTAACCATTTGAAAACTATCTTGTTCCATTTCAGAATGCTACTATAACTAGAAACACTGGTATCTCATCAATTCATAAATCTGTGAAGCCAAAGTCGTCTGTACGAGTGAAAGATTTGAAAGAAGATATTTTAGTTATGACCTCCCATAGGTATTCGGGGTCATATGTTTAAAAGCATGCAGTGTAGATGAACATTATGCCTTTCAGCCATCTCCACTACTGACTTCATGGGTCAACCCTATTGAAAAGCACCCTCTATCATATTTATGATGTTGTCTTACTTAAAATGGGTACTAATCTAAGTCTGTTGAAGGCTTGATTGTAGTCCTGTGACTGTCCCAGCAGTGAATCCCATGGGGACAACATTGGCTTGACCAATGATTTCTGTGTTTTATTGCTGACTTTGAAACTCCTTTCCAGGTCTTGTCTAATTCTTGTCATTCTCTCACACTCAGTAGTTTCTCTTTCTTGTTCTTTCCTTCTTTCTTTCTTTCTTTCTTTCTTTCTTTCTTTCTTTCTTTCTTTCTTTCTTTCTTTCTTTCTTTCTTTCTTTCTTTTCTTTCTTTCTTTCTTTCTTTCTTTCTTTCTTTCTTTCTTTCTTTCTTTCTTTCTTTCTTTCTTTCTTTCTTTCTTTCTTTCTTTCTTTCTTTCTTTCTTTCTTTCTTTCTTTCTTTCTTTCTTTCTTTCTTTCTTTCTTTCTTTCTTTCTTTCTTTCTTTCTTTCTTTCTTTCTTTCTTTCTTTCTTTCTTTCTTTCTTTCTTTCTTTCTTTCTTTCTTTCTTTCTTTCTTTCTTTCTTTCTTTCTTTCTTTCTTTCTTTCTTTCTTTCTTTCTTTCTTTCTTTCTTTCTTTCTTTCTTTCTTTCTTTCTTTCTTTCTTTCTTTCTTTCTTTCTTTCTTTCTTTCTTTCTTTCTTTCTTTCTTTCTTTCTTTCTTTCTTTCTTTCTTTCTTTCTTTCTTTCTTTCTTTCTTTCTTTCTTTCTTTCTTTCTTTCTTTCTTTCTTTCTTTCTTTCTTTCTTTCTTTCTTTCTTTCTTTCTTTCTTTCTTTCTTTCTTCCTTTTTCTTTCTTTCTCCTTCCATTATACCAAATCTCAACTCTTTCTTTACTATTCCCATTTGTTTCTACTCTGCCAGTGCTCACAAGCACAGATATTAATTGAATTTCAACTTCCCAATTATTCCTAGTCACAGGTATATCTCTCTGCCTGTGAATACTTTACCTTATCCATATTCAAGTTACCTGTAAAACTCAGTTTGCCAGATTTGGTTTATGGCAGTTTTGAATCAGTTTTAATTTTGCATTTTTTTAACGTGTGTTATTCCTGTTCTGATCTCTGTATATAGGTAACAGACTCTTCAGATCAAGGCTATCTCAGGTAACCATTTGTCATTATGCATCCTGTTCACAGAATAGTTTTAATGATAAGGTAACTTAACTCTCTAATCACATCATCACCACTCTGCTTTTATGGAAATATGATGAACATTATGCTAAGAAGCATTTTCAAAAGATAAACAAGCATCATTAGTGCATGCACCTTTATTCTATTTGTAAGATATATGATCTCTCCTTATGTAAAGAAATTCTGACTCTAATGTTAGTTATGGACAGTTCAGAAAATATGCAGTCCTAAGAGTGACTGCAAGTCACTTTCTTTTTTACTTTCACAGCAAAGATGTGTGTTCACTTTCATTGATGACACTGTGTACTGTATTTTGTCCTCAAATAAATGGCTTTAAAAGATCATGAATCAACATTCTGAAAAGTCTAGATTACCTTTACTGATCTAGTATTGACCTACTGTGTAACTGGATAGAAGGACGGAGATAAATTAGTCTAAAAGGAGGTTCCAGCTACAGCTACAGAGGTGAGTGTTATTGCATTGGCAGAACTGTTGGAAGTGATAATTCCTCTGTGCTCCAGTGGTATACTCATACTGGGATGTAGGTGACTTTTCTTGTCATAAATAAGTGGCACAGAAGGAGAAAAATATGACTGTTAACTGCAGCCTAACTTTTCAGTCCTCACCCAAATAGGGCTACTGATTTTCTGCTCAATATTTACTGGTATTATGACTTATGTATTCATCTCTTTTTTTGTCTCTGTCTATGCTGAAAGAAAAAGAGCATGGAGTGAAGTATGAAAATGTGTAAATATTTCAGTATTATTTAAAGATAGGTAGGATTAGCTTCACCGAAAAATTTGTATGCCCGGGTCAGGTGACAGAATCCAGAGCCCTTGATTTAGCTGTCTGGAATCCCCACACAGAAAATACTTGCTTTATAATAGGATACATTAATACGTAAGATACCTAACATAGCCAGTACTGACTAAGTGTCAAACTTCATTTCTTTATTCTGTGTCTGGAGGGTGTGTGCATCCTGGTTTCCAGCAGCTCCATGATACACCATTCACTCTGCACAAGACATGGCTTGATTCCTGTTTAAGGCAAGCGAAATGTCTCTTTTTCGTGTAATATGATATTAATTAGCTGTCCCCTGCTACATATAGCACTAAGATGTTCCCTAGGTGACTAAAATTCTGTTGGCTAGGAATTAGGCCAGCCAGATGAAGGACTACAGCAAAGTGCTTAGTACTAACACTTTCCATTTTTAAGGACTTTGCTCCTTTTTTAATATGCATAGAAACTGTAGCCGAAAACCTCTTCTACACTGCACAGATTACCAAACTGGGTTATATTGTTAACAATATCTCCTAGCAGCCAGAGCACGTGACAGAAAACAACAACCTTGTTAAGGCCCAGAAAGAAAGTGACAATTTCGCCCTTTAGAAGGGAAAGGAGGCAGTGAATTTCCAGTTTTGCTGCTGTGCTCAGAGGAAAATTCAGCAGGCAGAAAGCTGTATGCCATCCAGTCTTCCATTTCCTGGACTGCCATCCATGTGTGACAGAGTGCCGACTTTGGACCACTCTGCAGTGGTTCCCAGGCACTAGCTACACTAGCTGCTGGTATTGTAGTGTTACAGTACCTGCAGAAATTCTGATTCTACGATTTGATCCGATTCTCTCATGAAATCACATAAATTACAACTAAATAAACATATCTCTAAATACTGCATTTATATTATTTTCTTAACATGATGTTGGATAGTCTAATAAAGCTGATACTAATGTTTTCCTATACCTACTGAGAAGGGATAGTTCTAATCCTTATTCTGAGTGGCTAATCTAATTAAATATGGTCAATCCCTAGGCAGTTGTGACCGTGTGTCAAAAATGCAAAACATATGCATGTAGAACTGGCAGGTCTACAGTTTTGCACCGAAACAAGAGACTGATCCAGCTCCTGGTGAGGTCAGTCAGACTAATGTCAATGAGAACAACAGCAACTCCTTGCTCAGAGTTTAATTTATTCTGGCTATTGTAGAGATTTTTTCCAACTTTCTGTTCCAAAAGTCTTGGAATCACTGGCATAGACTGGCACAAATGGGACAGTACTCTAATATAAATTTTTACATCTAAAACTACAACAGAAAAAAAATTACATAAAGTGACATAGCATAGAATATAGGTTGTATTTAGACAGCCATTCTTCAATTTTAGACAGAGGGGTTTTTTGTTTGGGGGTTTTTGTTTGGGTTTTTTTTTTGTTGGTTGGTTGGTTGCAAGGGTGTGGAGATTGTTTGTTTTAGGCTTTCCGCATTGTTCAATATTTGTTTTATGATCATCAGAAAGGTAGTTGTGCAAGTCAATAATGTGGAGATGCAGTCAGAATCATAACCCACTAATAAACATAAATTAAAGTATAACTCACGTTAACCCCACACTAGAAAGCAGAAAAAAAATAAAGAACATGTGTCTTGAAATAAACTTTAATAGCCATAAAAGGAAGTGTAAAATGGGAAATAATGTGTAACTGTGTCATGGAAGGGAGTCTATATATAAATTTTATTGTGCTGTGATATAAAATAGATGTCAAGCACTGGGGAAAAACGAGTTATATGAAAAACTAAGACTTTCTGCTTCAAACTCATTAACTGTCAGTGTGGCACTTTAGTCTACATGATGTTTAAACGCATAATTAAAATAGACTGTAATAGTGAGAAGTGGTAGTAGGAGCAGTAGCATAAAAATTCCAGTAATTTTAATGGGTACATGTATGAGCTCTGTTCTCTCAAATTAATGTGATTATAAATATGATCCATATCAGCTTGTGTTTCAAAGAGAAATTAGTCTTAGCTTTGTTGCTATAAAGAAGGACTGAGCTTTAGCTGTTCATAATTTCAAAAGGAAAAGTAGATGATTTGAGGGTTGTAGGAGAGACAGAAGTTTTGAGTTTTGAATGGCTTGAATTAGCAGTACTTTGCTTTGGACCAAGTGTATTTTGTGAAACAGGCACAACATCTTAGATAAGGCAGCAAACAATATGTAGATTTTATCTTCTATATTGTATTTTGGTGAAAGTGGAAGAACAAATTGTTCTGGTTTTGAATCATGGCAATGATCACGATGTATATCTCTGAATCAGGAAGGTACCTATATTTTACTTTTGGATTATCCTGTTTTTCTTCTAGTCAGTCCATTCCTTTAGTGAATCCATGAAACAAAAAGACCTTTCTATTCAATTTTCATCTTGATAAGGTGTTTTATCTCATCATTTGTGTTTCTGCAGTACAATTTCATTGTCCACATACACACACACACACAGACTTTTGATTTTCGTAGGATATGTACAAAATCCTAGTGTTTTGATGAACTTTGTCACAAAATTCCTACACTATAAAATTCATTAGAAAATAATGTGGCTAATTTCTTTGTCAATAATTTGGGGCTAGTTGTTTTGTGAAAGATTAAACTATTGGCTTTACAAGGTAAACTATGCAGAAATTATATTTCAATCCCTCAAGTGTTTCAATATCTTTTTTAGGTAAAGGAAAGATACTCAATTACAGAGCTATTGCTCCACCAATAACTTGGTGGAATTATTCAACAGAGGTGTTTGCACATAGAATCAATTGCTATTTTTACAGCTGTCTCTTTACTGCAGTTTCAAGAGGAGGGTTTTGTAAATGTTGTGTATCTTTACCAACTTAATTCTCATTAGATAGTCTTCATGCTGCAAACATTCTTCCATACCACCTTCTCAGGATTTGTTATTTTAACTCAAGACGGTTGTTCTGGATTGAAAACAAAAACAAAATATCATTTTCATGTTTGCTCTTTGTATCATGCAGCTTACCTGATTAGCTGCTGTTAAAACAAATGATTACAAATATTCATCCTTCAAGGCAAGTGAAAAGAGTAGCCTGTAATTTCAGTAGCGCCACTGGGAATATATTTGACCTCTCATCTCCATCCCTGACATTGTTTAACCATAACCCACAACTAGAGAATTAAAATTATTTGTTCAGAAGAGCTATTCATAATTGCCTGGTGTAAGCTTGCCTTTAGGATGCAAAGCAGAAAACAATGAAAATGCTACTCTGGTGAATTAGAACAGCAGCACTTAAACGTATAAATTAAATGGGTCTCTTTTCACAGCTTTCCCTTTCTATTCTGAGAGGCCTCAGCCTGGTGACATCAAAGACAGGATTATGTGAGAAGTTAAAACTTGATCTAATGTCTATGTTTGAAGTCATGAAAGTCCTCTTCTCTTCAAGCCAAAATAACCCTCCTTAAAGCACAATGAGCTCCAGTCCAGGTGCAAGAGGCGGGAGGTTTTGTCAAGGCACTGAAGATATGTCAGAAAAGCCCAAGAGTTGTACATTAAACCATAATCTTCCTAAATGTGCTAAGGGATTGTATGTAGGCTTTAAAAGCTTTGTCCTGTCAATTAGTTTGTTAAGTCTTCCTTTTAATTGAAGAATGCACTTGTGCCTGTGGCTGGATTGGCCCTTAATGAGAATTTAACCTCTTTCACCTACTTATAGAGAAATCTACTTCACAATATATGAGGAATCGAAAAGGGAGTACTAAAACACAAGGTCATCTAAGAGTACACTGTGAACATTCATTGTCACTGTCTGCATAATACACTCCATTTCTGATACGGATGATACTCTGCCTATGGATTACAGAAGGATTTAAGTTGTAGGGCAAAAATATGGCCTTTTTTTTTACTTCACAACTTGTCCCTCTCTGTGAGGGAATCTTCTTACATTCAAATATTCTCTCATGTGGTGAAATGATCTTCTCTGTAGTCTCTAAAAATTGAGATCAGTTGAAACTTTAACCTCATAAAACTGTACCATTTCAGTGCTTCGTAAAGAAGACTTTTTTTTAATGTGAAATCCAACATATGTCATTGCTCTTATAGCAGAAAGAAGAAACTGTCATGGTCTTGGACAGTCTCAGCAGGCCAAAGCAAGTACAACTGTCCAGGTTAAAATGCAAGCTGATTGCTGTAAAATTTAATGGATATCAGATATTAGTGAAAATGTTTGCTTTTCATAGAATCTATGACCCTGCCATGTGATCATCTCTTTGCCCTGCATTTTCAGCTTTTTACACATATTCACTAACAGAAGAGGTACATAGCAGGTTTTCAGTTCATAACTATGGACAATCAGATGCAACAATCCACATGAAAAGTAAGTAATAGAACATATGCCTGATATTCGTCACAGCCTCAATTCTAGCATCAGACAATTCACAATTTGTTTTGTTATATTCAATTCTACTCCGCTGTTGGGGGAAGATTTCTCAGTGGTTTATTGACCATAACTTTAAAATAATGTGTCTATTATATTACTACTTTTTATTTCTCTTTTGTGCATGTTTCCAGGCAGATGGCTATGTTATTGTAGAAGTATTGGAACAAATATATTTCACTTAATTTGAATTATGATGGAAAACAGAATTCTCTTTTTCAAAAATCTGATGTTCTACTGGCTTTGTATATATAATCCATGTAACTATGTATTTTGATAGCTGTAATGTAGTTTAATTTCTTTCTTTTATAGTTGTATCCAGGCACACATAATTTCTACTGTCAATTCCCCAGCTCCCTGCCTGCCTTATTTTTTACTTTGTGAGGTTATTTCCCTTTTCTCCTACTGAGTTTAAGTCACTAAATTCATCCTGCCCTTTTCATTTGTGGACGTTTTAAGACTGGATATTTCTGTTGAATGGGAAGCTTTATTATTTCAAGATTCATGTAAAGACCGTCAGTAGCAACTTCATTGAATTACTCCCTGACAGACACAGAATGTTTCTTCATGGCATAGGACACACGGATTAATGCTAATTCTATAGGCAGGTAGCATATTAATTAGATTTCACCAGCATACAAAAACCTTTAGGATGTTTTTCCAATGATCTTACTGCTATGCCATAACACTTCTGTCAAGTCAGTCTTAAAGGTGAATATCTTCTTCCGGTCTGGCTTTCAGGCAGCACAGTGGTGCTAAAGTCATTGGGTAAGTACAAATAAAGGTTTTCATTACTTGATGATGGTGGGAAGGCCCCTCATAAAATATTTTCAAAATGTTAGAATGGGAGTAAGTTTAATCCTACAAGAGGCCCTTGAGGCTTCTTTTCCCATTTGTAGCTCTGGGTGGTCCAGCTGAATCCTTTGAGATCATCAGGGTCCCCCTAAGCATTTTGATGACAAAGCAGTTAATGGGAATTCTTAGAATGAGGACCCAAAAGAATATTTAACAAGCTCTTAGCATCCTTTACTTCTTCCACGAAATCTTCATCCCCCACATTTTCCTGGTTTTTATCACTGCTATATATGGCAGCAAGAAACATTTGGTAAACAGAAAAACTGAGAATGAATTGTTGCATAATCAAGAAGAACTGGGTAGTGTCCATTCTAGGCCTGAAAGCAGCTGCCTAAATGGGTTAGGTTCAAAGCAACAAAAATCTGACATCTATCCATGTGTCTATATCTGGGGCTGGACACTGCCATGTGCAAGCATAAGGACCTCAAGGCAGAATGAGGCAGTTCTTCCAAGGAGCCAAAGCTCCACAGCACTTGGAAAAGGGATAATACTAATTAGAAACCACAGAGCTCAAAAGGATGAGAAGACCTGATTCGCTAGCTTAGGTCAGTAAGAAAATGAAAATATTTGGCTCAGATAAGACTCAAAGGAAAGAGGATATCTGTCTGAATTCAGACTGTCTCTGAGGCAGTGCTGGTACCCAAAGCTTATTTGCATGACAGTGCAAGTGGATTTTATGATTGCTTTCCTCCAAGTAGGACAGATACCAGCAACTACAGCGGAGTTTTATGAACACAGTTATGTATATCATAATTCAATGTTTTAATTGTTTCCATATATCCATTTCTGGTAATTGAATTAGGAGAAAAGTATCAAAATGAAAGGTTGCTCCCATGAGAGAGAAGAGGATTTTGCAGGTGGGGCTTGAACCAATATTTGTGAGGTTTAGATACAGTCTCTGTCTCTGCAGTTAGCTCTTCTTTGTGTTCTAGGTCTGTAAAATACGTAAGTAGTGCTTTTTTATAGTCTACAGCTCTATCTAGCATGGAAAAACAAATCCAACTCAATCTTGACTAGACCCCCTGATGCTCTGAGTGTCTAATCTGAAAAAAACATACTTACTTCTCATCTGACTTGCAATTACCCAAGAAATTAAAATGTTACAGCTTGATTTTTTTTTCTTGTTTTTGTTCTTGTTTTTTTGTTTACCTGCTCTTTTGTTATGGTGGTGCTTTTCACTAAGATACCACAGTATTTTTCATTCTTTGGCCTGGTGGGCTAGAAAGAAGAGTTCCAGTACATGTATAACAACAGTATTAACAAATTCTGGTATCCATAGAGCAGTTTCTAAATGTCTTGGCCATGCTGAGTCAAACTAATTGAATCCTTCCTTATATCAGCCCAAGATGTGAATGGAAACTGCATGAATCACCCTTTATTTTAATCTTCTATGGCTACTGGGAGAATTATCACCTGGATGTCAATGTCTTTGTCAAATATTTAATGAGAAATTTTAAAATCAAAGAAACTTGAAAAGTTAAATCGTCTTCAGCAGCAGAAACAAAGATTAATTTTGTAAGTCCTCTTCAATGTGTCCTTGTTAATTTTGATGGAGTAAAACTCATTGAACACACCTTTCATCCCTTGAGAGACCAGAATTTATGTCTCCACTGCTTGTGAATTTTTCTCCACTAATAAGCCAATTCATGCCAAGTTTTAATTCCTTTGATATGTCATCTCTAAGTATTATTCCAAAATTTTTAAACTGAAGTATTGCATTTCATGAAGCATTGTCAATCTTTGGAACTTTCTACATAAATGTCCAACATTCTTGCCTTAGATTATCAGTGTGGTTTTTTTGGTGTTTCAAATCTGGTGGTTTCCTTGTGACAGCACTGCCAAGAAAAAAATGTAAGGAAAGAGGGATAAAGGGAAAAAGGAAAATTTAAAGAAAATTACCCTTTCTGACCTTGTAGTATTTTTGGTAATACTGGTAAATAAAAGAACTTATAGGCAATTAGGATGTTCTCACCTGTATGATGGCATTGATTTACTTCAGCTTGTGCGGTACAGCTTTCTTGACTTGAAGATTTCCTTCTTAAGTAATGAAAAAGTGCTCGACATTTTGTTTTCCTTAAATTAATTGTGCAACAGGAAATTATGCTATAATGCTCTAAATTAAAAAGGCGCACAACAATCCCAAGGCAGGGATTGTTGACATCAGAATGAAAAAGTTCAGACAGTTACAAAAAGGCAATTTCAGCCAGGAGAAGAGAGTGAAACCTTGATAGAGTCTTTCAGCCACCATCTTTGCAAAAATGTTAGCGAAGAAAGACACGCCCTTAACAGCCAGTAGTGACAAACACCCTTCTCCCATCTCCTGCCATGAATTTAAAAAAATGCCCACTCATCACTTTTGGGAGTTCCAGAAAACTGCTGGGACACGTGAGGTACCTCTCTGATGACAATGAATCACTGCCACTAGTGTGGTCCCACTCTTCTTCATGGCCCTCCAAACAGGGAGCCAATTTTCATTTTCAGCAAATCAGAGGAATGTGGTTCAATTTAACAGTTTTCTGATTCCTGCCTGGGAGAAATGTATATTTGTGATGCTTCTCAGGCACATTAAAAAAATCGAATCTATTGACGGCACACTTAGCTTCTTTGTAAAAAATTTTCACTCTGAAAAAATTGTAGAGCATCTGTGGAGCCTGTAAACCTCTTAGCAAAAGCCCCTCTCTCCCCTGGAGGTTATGCCCTTAGGCACTCCCTCTCGTAATGGTTACAAAAAGTTACTCCCAGCATGCCCCCCTGTTTCATGTAAATTGCCTGTACCCCATTGGTCCTTCCCCCTTTGTACCGCCCCCAAGCCCTCAGATGATTGGTTTGCTGCTCTGCCCTGCCCCCTGGCTTTCCTATATCAACCCTGCTCCCTCAGACCCCCTGGGCCCCTCAAGGAAAGAAGAATAAAGCTTCGCCTTGGATCACCACACGCGGCTCCCGTCTCTTCCTCCTGTGCCAGCGGAAGCGGAGAGCTCCTACAGGAGCTGAAATCACTCTCTGCCCGGGAGCGATCACGGAGGACGTGGCTGTGCCCAGAGGACTTCCTCCCCAGGACGCTTCTCTAGAAGGTCATGGCACTCCACCACCACCCCAGGGCCCGCCATGACAAGCTTCAGTGACTGAAAAATGCCATAAAATCATACCCTATCACAAGAAATAGGGAATTTTATATTCCAGGAGAACTTAGAAGAAATTCACTGTCAGACTCAGAGAACACAGATTCTGGGCTTACAATAAGAAATAAAGAAAACTCAGAGCAGTAAATTTAAAAAGTAATGTGCAAGTAAGGAAGAAATGGAGGGGACAATAAGAGCACTGTATGTATGCTAAATGTATTATGAATCCCTGAGAACTTCCAATTTTTTCTTGACCTTCATTCATTTTCCTGCATATTCAATGAGTTTTCTGCTTTTTTATTAGCAAAAAGAATCTTATTGCTTGTATCTGGAAAGTCTCCTCAGATATCTTCGTTATGAGACCTAAAATGCATATAATTATGTTAGTTAATTTCAGTGTATCAGCCTTTGTGCAAGGTTTTAGTCCTCCTCAACATACACCGATGATTTGCCAGGCACCATCATACCAAGCTCTTTACTGAAGCTATGCTCAATATTCAGATTGTTGCACTACCTATATTTTCACTAAAAATTAGTTACCAGAGAAAAATACTGAGTTGTTTCATAGTAGCTTTCATTCGATGCCTGCAGGTTTTATTAACCTTATTTTATGCTTGTATTTGTTATTCTTTCCTTTAGAATGCCTCAGCCTAATACATTGATTTTTGTCCATATATTTTTCTCTTCCTTTATCTGGAGATTTGGAGATGAAATATGTTGGTGACTCAGAGACACCTTTACAAAGCAGCAAATATATTGAAATATAATATCTGCAGAAATATGACTATAACCCCAGATTGAAGCCCATTTTTTCAACATGTTTGTTTGTTTTCAACAAAGTTGAAAGTTGGCATTTCCCATTTTTAAGAAAGCTTATAAACTGCTATAAAAGTAAAAATACCATAGTCTTAGTAAGGCTCTCAATTCACTTGTTATCTATTTTACTGGCATAATTTGTAACTTTTCTTAACTTTGATGACACATCATATTTGCCCTTTTATGTTTTTTTTCTTTATCTGTAACACAAATACTTGAGGAAGCAAGAAGTTGATTCTCTTTCTTGGTCTTATGCCAACAGTCCTTTTCAACTTTAAAAATTATATACAGTAATAATCAGCTAGCAATATAGCACATTACATTACAATTTTTTCTGTGTAGCAGGAAAGTTTTTCATAATCAGTCAGTAATAATAAGTTTAAAAAGATGTAAGCACCTACCAGTTTCAACCATATATTTTATTAAGCATATGAAGTATCACAATAATTTGCATTTTTACTAAACTGTTATGGTACAAATTCGTACCAGTCACAGTCAAAAGACAACACAGGGATTAAAAACACCCTAATGTCAAGACTTAGGAGAGGATAAATCCAGATCACATATCCCACATAAAACAACAGGTTCATAAAACACAAATGGCTACTACAATTACACTAAAAAGTTTCTCTTACATTTTTTCAGTAAATTATAATTTTCCAGTAGCAGTTCAATAGTGCAAGCAATACATGAAAATACATTTTCCTTCTTTCACTATGCATTTCTATCCATAATTAATAATTGATTGAACTTCAAATTATTTAGACTATCCTCAAAGGAAAACCTGACCCACACTGGGAGTTTGTTGTATAGTATACAGAATTAAAATTCTATTTTTTGGTAAATTGAAGACTGATAATAAAAAATAACATCCCTTACTCATGGAAGACCTCTTTGCCTAATAATTTATTCACTAGTGTTCTACCAAAGATCTTCCTTTTGACAGCAAGGGGCATGATTAGTTGATAAGGAATATCAAGTTATTTTTACTTTTCCAAATGACTGCTTTAAGATGACACTGGCCTAAAAATTTGGGGCATCATTCTGCCATTAATATCTATTGTTCAATAATTATTTTAATAAGCAATACATAATAAAAGCAGTCCATACAGTATGAACTTACAGCTTTCTCCCAGGTCTTTTGCCGTAAAAGCAAATTTTTGTATCTCGTTGCAAATTACTACCTCTCCCAGTGAAGATTTAAGCCTCCATGTGAAGTCTAAAGAAATATTACAAGTAACCATGGTATATTCTAGATGTCAAATGCAATAAAACATATATTTTAATACTCTGTGAAACTCAGTACTAGACCTGTTTTTTCCATTGTCGTAACTTATTTCCTCCTTCAAAAAGCTGTTTCTTTTCACTCATCTTGTAACTAAACAAGGAGATAGAGACAAAAGTAATACTGACACTTCTGCCAATGCCCACAACACTATGGATGCTTCAGACATGCATGGCATAGACTCGCCACTATTACAGTACCAGGACACAAATGTCTGAGTTGCTTCTCCATCTTAGAGAACATTTAAATCTGTACCTATATGCAGCCTACTGTATCAATTATCCTGGCATAATATGAAAAAGGAGCTCAGTCTTTCATGCAGAAACTTGTTAATTGTTTTAATTTATTTCACCAGAAAATAAGCAAATTGTTCCAACCAATGCAGCACTGTCCTTGAAATGAGGAATTTGTACATTCCAGAATAATTTGAAATATTTTTCATATAGAACATATGCGGTTAGTCTTTGGAGTTTGAATTCTTTGCAAATGCATCTCTGCATATATCCAGTTTGCTTTCACATATTTTACACTGAAACAGCATTAAAGAATTTATTTTGTTACAAACCCTAAGCTACAAATGGAAGCCACAAATCCTGATCCCCTCTCTGATTAAGAACAATTGTCATAGGTGACCCCAGAAGTTCATCTATCCTAGTGTCCTGTCTCCAACAGTAAACAAATAAAGCATGCTCTAGAAAGAGTAGGACAGGAAAAGTATGTCACAATACTTTCTGAAATATATTATTAGCATAGCAAATCTGAGCAAGAGATTATGAGTTTTGTGGATCAATTCTCAGTGATCTTACATGAATGTTCCATTTGTTCTTAAGATGCATGCAAAATTTTAACACCCTAAGTGTCCTGCAACAATTAACTCAGCAGTGTGCTATGTGAAGTATCCCATCTTTCTGTTTGCTTTGAACCCTTCTGAAGACTCACAGTTCTGGTATTAACAGAAAGAATGAGCAAGTGTGCCTCAGCCTCCTACTCCAGGTCTCTCACAATTCTGTAAATTTGTGTCATATATTTCTGTATATCCTTGTTTTCCATGATGAAAAGTCTTAGACTATTGGATTTCTATATGTACAGAAGATGTACCTTTGATCGCCTCTGATTCTCCTTGTATCCTGGCAGTTTTAATGTACCTCAGGTGTATTTCAGGTGTGAGAAACTAGCAGATCTCCCTGGTGCATTCCAGTTTTCTTTAGATTTAAAGAGGGACATGGTATTTTCTGTTATGTTGTCTGTTCTTTTGTCAATATTTTTTCTGTTTTCACAGCTAATGACTAATAATCCAACATTTTCTTAGTGCTATCTACCATAACTTCATAAAAATCCAAACTTTAGGACCTAACATTATGTATATAAAACTAGAAATTTTTTCCACATGTTTGCATATCCCCATAAACAGTTTGCATATGACAATAATGAACTTCACTTTCAATTTTATTATCCTGTAACCCAGTGTGGATGTTTTTCAGCAACTCCCAATTTCTTGGCCATTCTGTTTTGTTAGTCTAAATGATTTAATATTAGCAAACAATTGTCACTTTCCTGACTATAACTCACCTTTTGCATACCACAATTATGAATTCCTGGGACACCCAACACCTGTCCCTTTGGCACTCTGATTTGAAAATTTGCCCTTTATTCCTATCCTTACTTCCCTTTTTCCATCCATAATCTGTTTTCTCCGATGGCACTTGGACCTTGCCTTTGCAGATACACACCCACACCCTGTGTCTCATCTGACACTTCATGAGCCTTACATTTGTTGTTGCTGTGTAATTGCTTTCTCCACGTGCCATTTTGTTGCAGCTCCCCTTTTTTTTGATACACAGATATGAATCGAATCCTTTTGAGTTGAAGTAACATTGAACTTGTTTCCTTCCATGGTTCTGAGAAGAGTGCTCTAAATATTAGGCTTTTCTTCATGGGCTGTGCCAGTGAACACATTGTATAAGCAGAGAGGCAGGATCACTGATTCTTTAAACAAACGAGTTACATACTTGTACATACCCAGAATAGAGGCCCTTAGGCTGTAATTTTTTGTCTTTATCAATGGGTGTCTAAAATTAAACCTGGTTTGTCTAACTAAAGATTGTTAATCTAACCATATATTCAGCAAAACTCCAGAAGCTGAGGTGAAATTTTACTTTTAAAAATCTAAACTATTACATATTTCCAGCACTTACAAGAAAGGCTCTATCTTAAAACAGACTTGAAGGATAATAATTTAAAATAAAGTCTTACAATAAAGAGAAAAATCTGTTACCACAAGCAGCAGCAGCAAAATTCCAAGCAGATCTTCTGTATCAATTTTTGTCCAGAGAGACTTTGGAATTGGATCAATGGAGTCCAGAATTTCAGTTATAACTCTGGTTGTCATAGTGTAGCAGTTATCACTGAGATCAGAACATATCCACTGAAACACTGCTATCATGTTTAGACTGTAAGCCACATTAATTCTGAGTCTTACTGCATTTACTTTCCTTTCTTGATTTGCATGCCCTATGGACTTAAAATACACAAAGCAATGCCTTGATTGGGAATACTTTCCCATGGGTAGAAAAAACAATCATTATATTAGCTTGCCACAATAAACCAAAAACATACAGGGGTGAAATTAATGCCTCTTCTTAGACTTCCATTCTTCTAGTAATAAATTTTACTTCTCTACCTTTGGCAGTCTGATGATATGAAGATTAAGCTTGCTTTTCCTTGCATCTGTTTCTTCTGCTTACAAACACCACTCAGAGAAGCTGCCTTTTCTGTGCAGAACACATGTGCACTTTAATTGAAGACCAGCTGTTTCTGAGGTGTACTGTACAGCAAACAAACTCTAGTAGCTGGCACAAGGCTGTTTCCCTATTTTATTTGTCAAGTGAAAAATTTTACCCTTCACCAGTCTACACCTACTTTTCAGCTTGGAAGAAAGGATACTATTTAATTTCTCTATGTTTTGCATTATCATCTGCTTTTAACAGCATTGGAATTGAGGTTTTATATGTATTGGGATTATTAGTTGTTGGTGCAGATTTGTGTAACTTTCCAAAGGTTTATGTTTAGAGATTAAGTACTTAAGAATAAGGAAAAACAGATGTATAAATGAGTTAGAAAATATTACTCGAATATAACGCCCCCCCCCCCCCCCCAATAATCTGCAATTAGCGGGTTCTAACCCCCTAAAATTTTCACTGTACAAGTTACAGAAAATATCACCATCTTTTAGTTCATAAAAAGTGTAGGCCACTACACTGGGAGTCACACTAAGCCGTCTGGGCAAGTGACCCATGGCCTAAACTCCCTGCTCCCCAAAGCTCCTGTGGTGAGGAAAACCTGCTGCACACGGCGCCCGTGTGTGCAGATTGCTGTGCACCCCGCAAATCCCCGTGTACCCCGCCGTCCCGGCGTGTCCCTCCGGGAGATGGGCGAGGGCCGGGCCCTCAGGCCCGTGTCACCTCCGATCAGAGACTATCGCCCCGTGTCGCGATAGCCCCCTGCCTCTGTTCCCGATGCACCTGCCCCGACTTCCCTGGTGCGAGAGGCGGCGGGAACCTGCTTACGTCGCCGAGGCACCCGGGCAGGTCTCCTCACACCAGATAAAATATTTCCCCCAATGAAATTTAGAAGGTCTTTCAGAATCTTAAAACTGACCAGAATCGTTCGAATAATCCCCAGGAGGATCACCTCTTCTCCTGTTCCAGATCCTCCATCTCTCTAACCCCTTAGACTGATGTAAGGTGAAAACTCTTAAGATTCCTTAAGATGAGCTTTGGAGTCCTACAAAGCAATTACATTAAAAGCAGTGGAATATATTTAAATACATACAGAACTAGTGCTATTCACGATTTATTTGCCAGACTGCTTTTTATAAGCAACTTGGTTGTAGCAGTGCGAATATCACATTAGACCTCTGCCTAAGATGGAAAACAGCAGAGTAAAGAATATGTGAAGCACTTTTTCTTTTTTCTTTGTCTTTTTTTTTTGTTGTTTATTTGTTTGTTTTAAATAATTTCTTTTGGCTCAGTTTAGAGGCAATTCCCCTTTCAGACCTATTCACAAACCATGATACCGATATGTATCTCATTAGCATAACATTATTAGTAGTATTTTTTAGGCGCTAGGAATTCTATAATTTTTGAAATTAAGGTGCAAACACGCCTAGAACAGAGGGAACAACTGAAAATTCAACAGTTCCAGGGGAATTTCAAGTGGTTGAACAGACCCCACGAGTATGTGTGGGGGAAATTTTGGACAGGCGGCGCTCAGGTCCGAACGGGTTTGCTTTTCCTAGCAAATTTCTCTGGCCCCAAGAAGGGTCAGCCTGTCTCAGGATATCCTTCCCCAGGGGTGGGGACTGCTACCTGGCGTCTCTGGCCACTGCTGGTGAGCCGGCAGGAAGGGCTAAACCCAAAGAAGTAGGTGCGATCCAGCTGAAACTGGGAAAACGACAACTGCCTTCAGTGGGATCGGGTTCCGAGCCTGTGCCCTCTTCTCACACCTGAACGCCGGCTCTTCGCCCGTGAGCTGCGGGCAGAGACCGCAGTGCCACCGTAGCACGTAGTTTACCTGTACGAGATTTCTTTCCCTTTCTTCTCCTTGCCTTGCCGCCGAGAAAACTTTTGGATACTTTTGTCAGTTCGGGAAGAGGGAGCGAAAACTCACGCTCACAGGTTTCTTAACCAATGTGAAAGGCGAGTATTTTAAATAGCAGCACCAGCAGAAGCAAATGGATGGATTGGCTTTAATGAGCATTGGTGTACAGCAGGGTGGACAGGGTAGCAATCACTCACTAACCAGCCGGGAATCATCTGCCCAGCACGTTGCTCTCTCACTTCCGATCTCTGACTTCTGATCCCTCTGCACAGACTTCTCGTCTTTTAGAAGGTTATTTTCAGTAAAGTGCTTTTCCCGAATAACTTTTTAATCATCTTCCTCTTGTCTTCCCCCACTTTCCCCCGCCTCTTACACTCCCCGCCCTCCCACCTTCCCCCGCAGGTTTTTGCGTTCACATTCACGTGGAAGAAACGCCAAGCAACACCTAAAAAATACTGGTGTCTGTGAGCGGTGAAAGGTGATGTGAAAAGCACGATCTACGAATCGCCGGGCTGTTTTTATTTTAATGAGAAACTAGGGAATTCGGACACTCACACACAGGTTGAGAGGCCAGGTCACGCTTCAGTCCCTTCTAAGGTATTATAGGATGGATTATGCAAGTGCGAAGAAGAAGCGCAAGCGATCATTAGTTTAAGGAGCCCTTCGCCGTCAGTGCCGTTGTCACTTAAATTCCCACTACTTAATCGAAATATATAACGATTACTCTTTAAGCAGCAGGCATTATACGTCGTGGGGCCCCAGAGCTCGCCAGGGTCTAAGGTAACCACTTTGCCCACCTCTTTCGGAGGAAGATCTACAGGGCGGTGGAGCAGAGGTTTCCCGTCTCTCGTGGAAGAGGGAGAAAGCCGACTTCAGCAGGGGTTTTGTCCTTCTGTTTTCCCTATTCGCAGGCCGACTGCAGCACCTCTTCTCTCTACCGCGGGGCCTCCAGGGTGACTGTCCCGGGATAGGGGCTCGGCGGGGAGCGCAGGCTGCATGACCGCCCGTGCCTCAGGCTGGCGGGGTGGCGGGGAGAACTTCGTTCTCAGCCCTTTCTTCCTAGCCAGCCCCTTCAGCCCCGGCTGTGATTTTTCACATTGCCTCTCCACCACTAATGATATTTAACGACGACAAAAGACCTTACCTGCGACCTGGCTCTCAAATAATCTGATAGTACACGATACAAACATAGACAGCAGCAGAGGTATAGTCATGAGATCGATCAGGTTTCCGCACGCATGCCCTGGATCCCCCCCCGTCCTCTCCCCCGGGAGCCTGGGGGCCTCTCTCCCCCCGAACCCCTACTCTTTAGGAGTGCACCAGGACGGAGTGGAGGGAGCTCTTGCCCTCGGGGTTGTTGCTCGAGGTCTGTTCCAACAGCGATGCAGCAGCCGGGGAAGCGGCGGGGCAGATCTGCGAGGCGGCGACCGTCAGAGCAGGGATGGCCGAGGCAGCGGGCAACGCTGGCGCCGGCTTGATGGGCACCGGGACGGCTGGCATGGTCTGTGCCGGCGGGTGGCAGAGCGCCTTCACGGGCATGCCGAAGGGTCCGTAGTCAGGGGACACGGGCACACCGGCCACGGAGTCCATCACCCCCACGTGCGGCCACACGGAGCTCACTACGCTGCTGAGCTGGCTGGGCACCGGGTAGCCCAGGTGGTGCATCACTGAGGCCAGCGGCAGCCCGCCGGCCTGCAGCACACCCTTGTAATCTCTGCCGATGATGTTTTCGATGGCGAAGGGATGTTTGAAGCCCGAGGGCTGGCTGCTCCCATAGGGCGAGAACTGCGGCAGCCTTCCCACCGCGGCGGCGGCAGCGGCCGCAGCCACAGCCGCTTCGGAGCCCGCCAGCCCCGGCACCTTGCCCGGGGGAGGCGGCGGCGGAGGGTGCGGATGGAAGTAGTGCACCATGTGCGGGGTAGGCGCAGGGGGCTTGCCAGGACCGCCGCCGCCCGCCCCGCCGCCGCCGCCGGGCAGGTGATGCTCGGGGCGCAGCACCTTGAAGCGCTTGCGGCGGCGGAGGAAGCTGCCGTTCTCAAACATGTCCCCGCAGTCCGGGTGCAACGCCCAGAAGCTGCCTTTGCCCGGCTGGTCGGGTCGCCGCGGGATCTTGATGAAGCAGTCATTGAAAGAGAGGTTGTGGCGAAGGGAGTTCTGCCAGCGCTGGGTGTGCTCCCGGTAGTAAGGAAACCGCTCCATGATGAACTTGTAGATGTCGCTCAGGGGCAGCATCTTCTCGGCCGAGTGCTGGATAGCCATGGCCGTCAGGGAGATGTAAGAGTAGGGCGGCTTCTGGTCGCTGTACGAACTCTTCCCCGGCCTGGGCATCGCCGCCCCGCCACAGCACTCCCGCGGCCGCACGATCCCGCCGCTCCGGGCTAGCCACCGCTCAATGCCGGGCACGGCGGGCTCGGGATCCGGGGACTTCTCTGCCCTGCCCCGCCGCCGTCCCTACATCCTGGGCTCCACCTGCCCGGACCACAAGCGACAGCGACCGCCTGGCGGCCGGCCAGCGAGCTCCGTGCACGGCTTCTCCCAGCAGCCTCTCCCCGTGGGACGCGCTTGCCTCGCCTCCCCTCAGCTTGCGGGAGAGACAGCTGCCGCCCAGGCCCCGGGGGCTCGGGGGCTACGTGCCAGAAGGAGGTCCCGGCCCCCGCTGGCGTCCCGCTTTTCTCCTGGAGGCTGCTGAGCCTCCTGGGCTGCCCCCCTGACTCCTGGCACACTCTGTTGGAGTTGATGCTCCTCAGGCACCAAGGGCTCGAAAGCATGAAATTACCTCGGACGTCTGCAGAGACAGGAAAGAAGGAAACAAAAACATTCCTCTCACCCCTCAGTCTGGTGTCGCCTTAAAAGTTTGCGGCAGAGGCGAGCGCCGGGAGTCGGCGGGGAGAGGAGGCAAGCGGGGCGGCGACCGCCGTGGCTGCTGGCGGGGCTTGTGCGCTGCGGCGCGGTTTTGTAATGGTGCCCGAGTCGCGAGACCCGCTCAGTTCCTGCTCTCTTGCTATCACATGACAGCCGCTTGGGGACTTGGCGTCTCGTGGAAAAGGAGCGAGAAGCGGCTCCCGACTCCCCCCTCATTCACATCTCCTCATCAGGGTGAGGTGGAGCCAGGGGGCTGAAGAAACTCCGTAAGAGACTGACATCCGTTTTCCACAGGGCAGGGAACAGCCGCCGGAGCAGGAAAGATTCCTCCTCCCACCTCTCCCACTCCAGCTCCCCTCCACCCCTTTCATAGCCCCTCTATACACTCTCCTCCTTCTTGACCCCTCGCTCCCGCACAGCCCGGCTTCTAGCAGTAGGCGCGAAGGCCCTTCGAGGAGACTGCACCACAGAGAGATGGAAAGAGGGAAGAGGTTTTTCCTCGTCCCCGCGGCAAGTTGAGTCAAACGCCCTGGAGAAACTGCCCACGAGCTAGCCCCGTGAGGCAGCAAGCGGGAAATACAGGCCCTTTGAAATATTTTTTTTTTATCATTCCTGTCATTACGTTTAAGAAGCTACGCAAAGACTAGCACGAAAACAAGAGAAAGGCAAAACATCCTACGCTCTCCTCTCCACATCGTTACTGTCAATTCTCGATTCACGATGCGGCTCATAGAAAATACGTAAAGAACCAGACAAGGCATCATCTGTACGCTTAGAGACGGGCTACTTAGCGCCTGTGTCGGTTTGGATCTTATTAGTAGGAATCAATGAACAGTGCAACAATTCGTATCTATCCTCCAAATGTACTGCATTACAGCGAGTAGGCTGTAGGTTTGAGCGAGAAAAATGGAAGATTACTTGCTTAGCTGCCGCTAGAGTTGGAAGAAACACTGCCCAACATCAGCACCTATCACAGCACAATTAGCGAGAGGTGTCCTCATTCAAATTAATACTCCGACTTTTATTGCCAAAATGGGTTGAAAGAGCTTTACTATATATAAAACAATATAAGGAAAAGCTTTTTTTGAGCCCATCCTTGCAGGCTGTTGCGCTGGGTCAGACCACACAGGGGTGTGTACCACGCGGCTGCAGCAGCGCTGGTGCAGAACTCGGCCGGCCATGCCCCCCGCGCCCCACTTCTGCCTTCGGGGGAGTTTTTTTGCACATCAGACTTGTTTGTCTGTCTCCGAGTCAGGCGTTGCAGGTAGAAGTGGTGAAGAGCAAGGGGTGGGGGAAGAAAAAAAAGCTTTTAAATGTGTGCTTATCATCTCTGCCAGGGGGCGAAGGAAAAGACTAATTTTAAACCCACTCTCAAGTGATGTGTATTTAACACTTTTTATACCTGATCTAGGTCAGTTAAGTGAAAAGCCTAATCAAAGGTAAAGCAGAATAAGTAGCCACAATTCTGTCAAGCCGACCTTCCCCAAAAAGCGCGTGGTTTTAAAAAAAGTTTCAGGTTATTGTCTGAAGCACTCACTTTCCTCTGAGAGACTAGGAGGCACGGTGGCAGCAACATTAACATCGTGCATCTTGGGAAGCTAATTCCCGTATCACCCGCATGGCGACACCCGACATTTCAACATCTTTCCTGACGTGTCTAAACATTTGCCCCAAAAACATTTTCTTCGTGTTTTATCACTTAATCCTGTCCTAACTGTTTAAAAGCTCAGCTCCTTCCCTAAAATCCTGCATCTCAAGGTCAGTGTCACTGTTTGCCTCACCTCACTAGTTAGCAACCCGGCGTTTTCCCGCCGTAGGGCATATATGTGAGAATTTAGCCTGGCTCTTTCTCAAGTTTACTCTCTTCATCTCCACTGCATCCGGGTTATATTTTTCACGGGAGAACAGATCCGTCCCTGGAGACCGGTGAGACTTGAAATGAGCTGTTTGCGTTTAATCTTCTCCCATCCCTTCCCAAATGCGACTGCTTTCAGGGGCAGTGGTAATTCGCTGTTTCCCGGGAGGAGTGGGGGAGGTTGGGAACGGAGGGAGAGAGTCGGCCGGGAGCTCGATGAGTGCCATGGTCCGGCGGGCGCCGCTGAAGGAAACCTGGGGCTGCGGTGCTGTCCTCTGTGCTCCCGTAGGCCTCCAAGGTAGGACTTCTGCTAAACGACGGGGTGTTGGAGCAAGCCCGCGTTTAACAGGAGCCCTTCCCAAGCTATCGGGAAAGTGCTTACATGCACTGGCTAGTGGCTAGCC